>NW_022196891.1:31660560-31664869 GCF_008632895.1 Mastomys coucha | reverse complement strand
TTTTTTTTTTTTTAATGTATTTTAATTAGGTTTCTCCTTATTGGCAGATGTTTTACGGTTTGGAAATAGAAGCCTCTGTCTATTTTTCTGTTGTTTTGCTCACCTTTCATTTTATGACAGGAACTTTAGTTTTTATTTCTTCAGTGCCCCAGTTCCTTGCCAAGAACTTCTTGGTGAGGCCATTGGCTTTACATTGTCGATACATTGAATGCTTGCTGTCTCACATACTTAGGAAATGTAGTCTATGCCCACAGGATTTAGGATTTTTCTTAATCCGAAACATCTTTGTAGATCACAATATACTTCTTTTCCAGTCTCACTTGTTCTCATTAAGGGCCTATATATTTCTTGCTAGAATGACTTCATGATGTTTATTGGGTTTTGTTGTATACAAGCTGTTTTGGCGGCTACTGCTAATGTAAAAGGGATGTTTCACCATGTCCCCTCCTCCGCTCCTTGCTGCCATGTAGGGGATGGAGTCAGGTGTTGTCCTAGCTTGTTTTCTGTGACTATAATGAAATATTTGCACCCTGGTAAATTATAAGGAAAAGTGTGGGAGTTTAGAGAGCTACTGGGAATTGAACCTAGGGCCTCTGCGGCCTGGGTAGATGCTATAATCATCAAGATACACTCCCAGCCCAAGCGCTGCAGTTCCTAACTCACAGTTTTGGAGGAACAGCATGGTGCTTGGCATCTTCTCCTATATCACAGCGTGTGTGTGTGTGTGTGTGTGCGTGTGCGTGTGTGTGTGTGTGTGTGTGTGTGTGTGCGTGTGTGTGGAGGGGGGGTGAGTGGTATCATGGTAGGAGAGCACGCACACACACACACACACACAGAAGGAGAGAGCACGTCGTGAGGCAGGGAGCAAGAGACATTCACAGGTCAGCTCACTAGTTTGTTTGTTTGTTTGTTTGTTTGTTTGTTTGAACAACAAACTGCTCTCATGGGAACTTACCAGTACCCACAACAACTAAATCAGTCCTTCCCAAGTGTGGCGCCAGCAGGGACCCAATGACCTTCTCTCAGGCCTTACCTTCAAAGTTTTAGTCATTTCTCAACTTGACCAGACTGGGGACCAAGCTTCCAGCCTGTGACCCTTTAGGGGACACACTCAAGCTGGATCCAGATGGGAGTGTGTACACACATTTACCTTCTATCTGGGCACTTCGTTTAATGTTCACAGGTTTACCTTGTTCTGGATTTTGAAAGGAAAATTTGTACTATTTTATTAGAATGTATAGTGGTAGAAAACCTCTAATATAAATAGTCTCTATGGTTTGGGCAAATTACTCTTTTTCTTTTCTTTTCTTTCTTTCTTTTCTTTTCTTGACAGGGTTTCTCTATGTAGCCCTGGCTGTCCAGGAACTTGCTAAGTAAACCGAGCTGGCCTCATACTCACAGAGATCTGCCTGCCTCTGCCTCCCAAGTGCTGGGATTAGAGGCATGATCCACCACGACCAGCTCTTGGGTCACTTTTGAAATAGGATGTCACTCTATAGACCCGGCTGGCCTGGAACTCACTATGTAGCCCAGGCTTGCCTCAAACGCATGGCAATATGCCTCCCTAAGAGTTGGGACTCTGGGCACATGCCACCCCACTTAGCTTAAGCAGTACTGGGCATCATGAATGACACTAAGCAAGCACCTTAGCAGCTCAGCAGTAGACATTGTGTCAATAACATTACATTACATGCTAATAAAATAGTCATATATAGCCATGGGCTAATAACATGTTAGTGACTTCCATAGTCAGGCTGAGCTGAGGGAGTGGAGTATCAGTCCAACTCTCTAATCCCTGCACCAGTTTATAAGGTGAGAGAATTTTTTATTTAAGAGCAGGGAAGGGTTTAATGATAAATTACATGGCCCCAGATGCTTGGCTTGGGAAGCAGATTCTTTGATCATGCTTCTAATGTCTTCTGGTTTTTCTATCTCTCACTAGTTTGACTTTCTCTTTGCCCAGTCACTCAGTTCACAGAGCTCTTCTCGATTTCTGCCGATACATCGATTGGCCTGTGACTTGCTCTCGCTTCCAGTCACGGTCCATACTTTAAAAAGTACTTCATTGGCCGTGGTGGTGCACGCCTTTAATGCCAGCCCTTGGGAGGCAGAGGCAGGTGGATTTCTGAGTTCAAGGCTGGCCTGGTCTACAGAGTGAGCTCCAGGACAGCCAGGGCTACACAGGGAAACTCTGTCTCGAAAAACCAAAAAAAAAAAAAAAAAATTACTTCATTGATCTTTCCACAGCTCCCCCCTCTCTTCCCATCCTCACCTCTATTCTTGGTACTCTTATCTCTCAGATCTGAGCCATCTCGACAGTTCCAAAGTCTGAATCCTGTCTCCTCAAGTGGCATGAACATGCTTTCTCTTTGAGTCTCTGCTTTGTGGGGAAGCCTAGAAGGTCTCTCCAGGCAGAGCGAGAACAGAAGGTTCATAGAACCGGGTTCCTTTCCTGGGCTGCCTGTGGCCTGTGGTTTTCCAGTTGAGGCAGAAGGGTGGGCCCCCGTTCTTTTTACTTCATCCTGCCTGGAAATAGAACTCATGAAGCCCTCATTCTGGAGGCTGGCGTGTAGTTCAGTGCTTGAGCCATGTTCTAGCCAGCTTGAGGCCCTGGCTTTGATCCCCTGCACTGAAAGGTGTAGGAAAAGCTTTCCTACCCTTATTTTTTTTTTTGTTTTAATTTCTCTTCATTGCTCCTTTATTTAGTACATTTTTTTTAAGCCAAGAGCAATATTAGCTACTATATTTTTCTAATCCCTTATACTGTAATACTTTTGTTGTTAGGAATATATTTGTTGGGGAGATGGCTCAATTGGGGTCTTCTGTGCAAGAATAGTGGCTGGAGTTTGATACCCAGAAGCCATGTAAAAAAGTCAGGTGTGGTGGCACACTTGTAACCCAAGTACTGGGAGACTAGGCATGGGTCTGGCTAGCTGGCCAGCCAAGCAACTTGGCAAGCTACAAGACAGTCAGAGACTATGTCTCAGATGTGTGGAAGGTGCCTGAGAAATGACACTCAAGGTTGCCTTCTGTATTCCACGTAGATGCACACAAATCCATCTGTGCACAGCCTCCCCCACATGCATACTCACAGAAATATGCAGACAGATAGACACATACATGATCAGTAGCCCAACTAACTAAAGTCCTTGCATCCAAATGCTCTATGATATATGTCTGTTTCCCTCTGGCATACAGTATGCCAGACATTTACCTTGAGGACAGCATACTTGGATGCTACCCACTCACTCCTTTTGAAAGCCTGGCCTACCTTCCCTGTCCTCATGATCATGACAATCACACACACACACACACACACACACATACCTCCAGCACAAGAGCACACTTACACTGTATCACGGTTGGTGGCTTACGTACTAGGAGTTCCCAAGACATTTACCTTGAGGACAGCATACTTCCTTATGAATGCATATGGTCATTTTATTTCATTTTTTTCCTTTAAAGTTGTTTTTACATTTACATGTGTGTGTGTGTGTGTGTGTGTGTGTGTGTGTGTGGTAGTCAGAGGATAACTTTTGGGAGTCAATCTCTCCTTCCACCACGTGGGTCCCAGGGATTGAACTCAGGTCATCAGGCTTGGTTGCAAGCACCTTTACCTGCTGAGCCATCTTGTCAGTCTCGTTGGTTTCTTATCCTCACAAATGAGAGACTTGTCAGATTTTATCCGGATCTACATTTGCTTAGAACACGAAGAACATTTCAAACTTGTCATGTTTTTCGGTCTCGTTATTTTTGATCTTTTGAGGGAATCATGGACTTGTGCTCCATTCTCTCTGCTTGGATGCTTTGAAAAGCACAGGTCCTTTCTCGCTCCTATTTATCTCCCCTTCATTTCCGTTGCTCTCACGCCATTGCCCCTTTATCCTGAGTTTAAGGAAGGGTTTCAGGCCTGCCTTCCCTGCGCTCAATCAGGCTTGTAGGGAGCCAGGCTTGTTCTTTGTCACCTACAGTGTGAGTTTGAATGTTGCTTTCAGCTTCTTTACCTCCAGGCACCCACACCCCTCCTCGCTCTGTTGTTTCCATTTGCCTTTGAAACTTCCTTTATATTTTTCCCATTTAACTTTCTTCTTCCATCTCAGAGTCTTTTCTTTAGATTGATGCCGGTTCCAGCCGCTTCATCGAGGTTATGACTGCTCATGCTTACTGTAGGAACAAATTACTCTCTGAAATGTGATCTTCTGGGTTTTCAAAATGCTGCTACAGCTTCCTGTATTTTTTTCAGAATTGAAAAAAGAAGGTTGCTTTTTTAGCTTTTCCCCGTACCTTATATTTTATTTTTTTAATTTAA
>NW_022196891.1:31648060-31655560 GCF_008632895.1 Mastomys coucha | reverse complement strand
TTCCCAGTCCCTATAGCTAAAAGCCAGGCACACAGCGCCCCCAAGACCAGCACGTTCTCCTCCCAGCTGCCTCTCCATCTTCCCTCGGCTCCCCCTCTCTGCCTCCCACAGCAGCTTCTGCTCCTGTGCACATAGTGGGTTGTTTCTCCTTTCCCACGGTGGGCTTCGGCCAGATGTCTGAGTATCTCCCCACTGCCAGACAGCCTTCCTGTTTTACAGGAGGGGACTTCAGTTGTCCTTAAGGCTCACTGTGAATGCTACCCACTCACTCCTTTTGAAAGCCTGGCCTACCTTCCCTGTCCTCATGATCACGACAATCACACACACACACACACACACACACACACACACACACACACACACCTCCAGCACAAGAGCACACTTACACTGTATCACGGTTGGTGGCTTACGCGTACTAGGAGTTCCCAAGAGGCAAGAACCAAATCTCATTTGTCACTGCAGCCTGATGTCTCACACAGAACCTAATTCCTCAGAGCTGTCCAGTCACCCGATTCCTCCATGATGGGACTCAGATTTGAAGTGGCCAACAGCCCCGGGTGTCTCAGGGCTATTGTGTTGGACAGCACCCTTTCTCCTGTCACACGATGTTCTATTGGGCGGTTTCCCCCTAAACTCCAGGGACATTCAGCCACCAGCAAGGAGACCTGAGGATCTAGGGAATCTCATCGCCTACATCCCATGCGCACTGGGACTTGGCACAGAGAAGGTGTTGGATGGGAACTTTCTGGAGCTGGGTGTGGAGTCCTATCACATGTTCTAGGCATGGTTACTATTTCTAGAACCAACACTCTGCCTGGTCTTTATTTGGAAAAAACTTCAAGTGGCACCTCCTGAGGGCATCACGTGCTGGGACTGCCTGCCCTCCTTAGCTGGGACACCAGGTAGGGCCTTTCAGGACAAGCCCTGATGCTCACACCTGCGCAAGGGAAGGCTCGCCGTAGCCTGGATTGCATAGTGAAGATGGAGAGTTCTGCTTCAAGGGTTACCCAGTTCTTCCCTTGGACAGAGATAAAAGGTGCTTGCTAAAGACAGACTGGGCTACTATACTGTCCACCCCCAGCCCAGGGTTAACCTCACACCCCGCCCCCCAGCCCAGGGTTAACCTCACTGGGTGATCTTCCTCCACTTCACTTCGGCTTGTTATCGGCTGCCACCTCCCCTTCCCTGCTTCTGCCACCTCCTCTCCAGCTTCTGCTCTCACACTTGCAAACTTTGACTCTTTCTAAGGCCTTCCCTGCTCTGGGCATTTGCTCTTACTGTTCTTGCTGCCTCATGGGCTCTTTCTCTAACATCACACAGAAAAGCCTTAGCCCTACCTTGGGAGATCATTTAAATGCCACCTCCTTTGGGAGGCCTTCCTGGATTTCTCAAGGGCAAAAAAAAAAAAAAAAAAAAAAAAAAAAAAAGGTTGGGCCCTGGCTCCAAGAGTGTTTTCTGCAAGCTTAGATCAAAGACTGTGACGCTGTGTGTTTAAAGCCAGAGGCTTTGGAGTGAGACCAATGGCTTCCCCTCCCCGAGCCTCTCTCACTGGATGCAAAGGGCTGGGGTGAAGATTAAGTAAGATAATACGTGTATAATGTTCGCTACACCTGCCAGGCACCTAGTCCTCACTACACATCAGCTAAGGCCACTGAGCAACTAAGACACACAGTCTTAGTAAATAATAAAGTAAATAGGCTGAGAAGTTGTGCGGTGGGGAGACTGTGTGCTGCTCAGATTGATTCCCAGAACCGAGCCCAACACTGGCATAAAAGGGCTGTTGAGTGTAATCCATTGGTTGGATGCTGTCTGTACTGAGGGGCATCTGAGACAACCCGATACCTCCAGGGTGTACCTCCAGGGCAGCTTTGTGGAAGTCCTCATGATACAAGAGCCTCGGAGAGTGGTCAGTATATACAAAGACCAAGAGATTCAAGTACTGGTGCCCAAGCTGCCTGAGTCCAGTACAGCCTGCTTAGTCCCCAGATAGATAGGCCTTATGCCAAGCAGGGCTAGGGCATGTTGTGCACAGGGAGTCCCTTCCCATAACACGAGAGCCCCATGGCCTCTGTGCAAAAGCTGGCAACTTGTACAGAGGCTAGTGCTGGGGTGGGAGCCAGGGGCCCTTCATGCCTGCAGAGGCCTGGGGCTTCTCCTCATCATGGTGCAGGTGCCAGCCTGCCCCTCTGGAACCCTTACTTTCCCTGGCAGGCTCTTGGTCAGGGCTGTTGGTCCCTCTAGGCAATCAACGGCTCCTATGTAGAATTTTTTTTCCCCACAGAATTACCATTTCCATAGCGGCTGCTTCTCTCTCTCTCTCTTCCCATCCTCCCCTTCTGCTTTCATCAGAGCCTAAGAAGCCTACACTCCACTTTCCCTCCTCCCTCCGGCGCTCCACCAAAAGTCCACCTGTGCATCTTTTGAGCTGAAGATAGGCCTGCAAGATGAAAGCTGAGGCCTAGGTTTGGCCCAAGCCAAACAACTGTTCGGAGCTTCTTTGTTCTCCATCTCTCTTCTAACTTCTTCCTCTCTTCACAGTTACCGTTAGGGAATGGGAATAGACACTGCCCATAACTCCTGGAGAAGTTTTGAGTAAGGTTTAGTGCGATTTTTACCATCTTGGGTTTTGTTTTGTTTTGTTTTTCCGAGTCTGGGCCCCCATATCCTGGGCTGGCCTAGAACTCACAATGTAGTCTGGGCTGGTCCAATGCTTTTATTCATGCTTCCACCCAAGTGCTGGGAATCTATTCGTGACTCACCATCCTCAGGGTCACCTTGAACTCCTTCATTAATGTTGAACAAGATGTCACGTGCTCATTGTGTGTTGGGACTTGAAAATTATGTAGCGGGCCTTCAGGGTCAGAGTGGTGGGAGACTCCTAAGAGAGCAGAGGCAGCTGGGCTGGAGTAAGGGTTGAGGCCAAGCAAGTGGCCAGAGGCTGGTCACTGGATGACTGCTAGCTAGGAGTTCCTGCTCTGATCTTGAATATCTGAAATGGAACCTCTATCCCGGTTCTCCAAAAATACTGGTGGACTAATGGGAACAAGGGACATGCAAAGTCCATGGACTCACAGAAGGGCTTATTTCCAGTGAAGGGGCCATGTTATAGGAGGGACCTAAAGGCCTAGCTCTCTCTGATTGGATGAGAAGCAGAGCTCCCTCTCCAGATGTGCCCCAGCCACAAGGAGCCTCCTTCATCCTACCTCCCCCCTCCTGATGTTGCTCTTCATATCTGTCATCTATCGGTCTGCCTATCTATCTGTCTGTCTGTCTATCTATCTATCTACCTACCTACCTACCTACCTACCTACCTACCTACCTACCTATCTATCTATCTATCTATCTATCTATCTATCTATCTATCTATCTATCTATCTATCTATTATCTCTGTCTGTCTATCATCTACCTACCAACCTGCCTATCAACCTACTTATCTATCTGTGTTTATTTGAGACAATGAATCCCGTAGCCCAGGCTGACCTCAAACTACATAGCTGCGAAGTAACTTGAACATAATTACCTCCTAGCCTCTACTTTCTACCTTTCTCAGCCTGTGAGAAGGTATAGTAGGCATACACCACTGTCAGTTTTATGTGGTGTTGGGGACTGACCCCAGGCCTTGTATGTGTTAGGCAGGAGCTTTACAAACAGCCAAGCCCCTCTACATCCCAAGCCCCTCTCATCACTCTGGGGGAATCAGAGTAGCAGGGCAGAAAGAAGCCCTGAATTCAAGTTCCAGACCTGATGCTCCATTTGGCATTTCCATTGATATCTCAGCGTATCAAGATCCTGGTGTGACCTGAGCTAGGCCAGCATCCTTCAGGTCCCCATCCAATATATAGCTAGTCTTCTGGGTCACCCTCTGTGGACTGTGTGCTGCTGTCTAACCTGAAACTCTCCTGCTTCAGCCCTTGTAGATTCTCTACTCACATTGGTCATGGGGCAGCCATGTCCCCTTCTCCCTGAGAAGCCTTGGAGCTAGACCCTGATCCTCTCATCTTACTTGTTCCCTCTAACCTCAGCATGAGGCTGGGGAGTTAGGAAGATGATAAGCTGTTTCCCCAAAGCCCAGGCAAGCCCCAACTGGCCTGCCAGGGCCCTGCTAATCTGCCCTATCACCGCGGGGAAGAATTCTAATCGGAAAGCACTGGTGGGGCCAGCCCCACGTGGGGGAGAGGAGCGGTGTTGATTTTATTCCAGCGCTTAATTGGTATAATTGCTGTCTTCCGCCTGCCAAACCAGAGTCGGGGTTGGCTCTCCCACCTTCGGGCGGGCGGGAGCAGCCCTGGAAGTTCTTAGTCCCCAAAGGCAGGTTCTGCTGGCAGTACAGAAGCCCCCATCAGCCCCTTCCACTCCCAGGTGGCAGGGAAGCCTACTTACCCCAGAGGCCTAGGCACCCCAGTAGAGCTTGAACCCTCCCTCGAAGTGGCTGGAAGGTTTTCTGCAGAAGGCACCCATCCTATGAAGGAGCCAGGTGGGAGAGATTTCTTCGCAGCAGGGTTCTGACTCTTGCAGGTCTCTTAAGAGTCAGGCCACCCTGGTGATAGTGGTGGTGGTGGGAGATTAGAGCTGGCTTACTGCTTTTCTCTGGGGCAGAAAGGCTTGAGTCATTTGAACTCAGCACCATGTGTTAGTCTCGCTGCCAAGGTCTCCAAGACCTACCATTGCCAGGTGCCCTGCTCGTGTCTGGGCTCACCAGAGCACCTCTGGATTGGCTATCTGTTAAAGGGATAGAAGAAAGGTGCCAACAGAGGACAGCAGTGCCATACACAGGCTATGAGGAAGGGACGTGTGGCTGCATCTAAGAGCTAAGCCCCTCTCTCCACACAGGATCAGAGTTGTCAGATAAAACTCAAATATACACTTCCGGATTTCTTTTAGTGGGGCTCAGAGGACAAAAGCACATATTATCCTTGAAGAGGACCCCGGTGTAGTTCCCAGCATCCACATGATTCACAAGTGATCCCTAAACTACAATCCAGGAGATATGATGCCCTCTTCTGACCTCCATGGGCACCAGGCATGCATGCAGTGCACATAAATACATGCAGGAAAACACTCATACACATAAAATAGATAAATATGAAAAATTTTAAAAGATTATTTTTTTAAAGATTTATTTATTGTTATATTTAAGCACACTATAGCTATCTTCAGACGCACCAGATGAGGGCGTCAGATCTCATTACGGGTGGTTGTGAGCTACCATGTGGTTGCTGGGATTTGAATTCAGGACCTTCAGAAGAGCAGTCAGTGCTCTTAACCGCTGAGCCATCTCTCCAGCCCTTATTTTTTTTTATTTGTAAATGACATGCGTGTGGATTTTGACATCAATGGGTATCTGCATGTGAGTGTAGATGCCTACAGGGACCACAGTCATAAGATTCCTCCAGAGTTGGATTTGTAGACAGTTTTGAACTGCCTGACATGGGTGTTGCGAACCAAACTCAGGTCTACCACATGAGCAAGATGTATTTTAACCACTCTCTGCACCATCTCTCCACCTCCTAAAATAAAAATCTTGCTGGGAGGGGGGACACACTTAACCTTTATCTGATATTTAAATTTTACTGGGCATGGTTTTAAATATTACATGGGGCAAATTTTTGCTAAAGATCTTCATTAACATGAAATTCAAATTTAATTGGACAGTATGTGTGCTGTTAGTGCTGCTTGTGAGACAGGGTCTCACTCTGAAGCCCAGGCTTGCCTTGAACTCATTATGTAGTCCAGGGTGCCCCTGAATTTTTGACCCTCTTGTCCCATCTCTAGGTCTTGGTATTTCAGGTGTGCCCCTCCATACATACCCTCCTGCCAGCATGTGTTTCAGTTCACTGTACCCAACAGTACCATCCTGGGTTTGCTCCGTCACAGAGCCCAGCTGGCGTGAGTGGAATGTGTAACTTCCCTGATCACCTCCATCATGAATACAGGCTAGAATGGTTTCATATTCTTGTCCTATTTCTCTCTGCTTGCTGAATCACTTGACTTTCAGCTTTGTCATTTCCCCATCTTCAAGCATCAGGAACAGGGGATACAAACGCCTGTGATCCAACGGCCTAGAACAGCTCTACCACATTTGTGTGAACTCTAGGAGATGTGTGAGCTATAGAGGAATCCTGGCTCCCTGCCCAAGGAGAAGGAGGTGTGGGGGCTCCTGCAAGCGGTCCTTCCTTGAGAGGTGATGAGGAAGAACCCTTTCTGAGTGAGGTTGAAACACATGATGCAGGAAGTCGTTGGATGCTACATGACTAACCTAGTTGCTGGAGCCCTACCCAAGCTCTCTTGCCTGTGGTTTGCACAAAATGCAGGAAGTGCACTGATCGGAACTGTAGTGTGCACAGGGAAGCATGCAATGCATGTGGGAGGCATACGTGTGTGTGTGTGTGTTCACACATATCCATTCACACAGAAGTGACTGCCTGGGCTTGGCAAGATGGCTCAGTAGTAAGGGCATTTGCTGCCAAGCCTTATGAACTGAGTTCAGTCTCTCGAGACTCACAGGGTGGGACGAGTGAGCTGACTCCGGCAAGTTGTCCTCTGACCTCCACATGTGAGCCCACAAACATGCAAAAGGAATCAAGAAATGCAAAACAAGGGTTTTTTTTTTAAAAAAAATAACTGACTCCATCCACCTCAGGCTCACAGGATTAAAAGTCGCCCCCACCCCACCCACACATTCTGTCCCACTTCCTGTCTCCCTCAAGTAGGTGAGCTGGTTCGTGATCACCTCCCTTGATGTGAGTGGAGTGCCAGCATCACACAGTGGGGAGGTCCATGGATTTGAGTGTTGGCAGACACGGGTTCAAATCTCATGACTTTGGCTCACTAGCTGAGTGAGCTAGCCCAATCCCTGTAAGGTGGGGGTAGTTAGAGCCACCTTGTGGCAGTGTTGAGCAGACACAGGTCACATACCTGTACCTGGCCCTGAATCTAGCATATGACAAGTGCTCAGAAATAGAAACAGTAACCACTGGTGGCGTCATGGCAGAGCTGCCTGCACTTCACCCATATGGGGAAGTCAGGGTTCATGGCTCTGTGAATTTACCCATTAGGCAGGCAGTGATAGAGGGCAAAATTCATGCTGGTACACTAGCCAGGTCTCAGCCCCCTGACCCCTAGTTAGTGTTCTCCCTTAGTATTATTGTTCCCCAATACTTCAGTGGCCCTCACTCCAAGGAGACCTTCCCTCCTTCCTCCATCCCTTTATTTTATTTTATTATTTGGGCTTTTGGAAGGGAAGTTGTTTTGGAAATAGAATCTTACTTAGCCCAGGCTGGTCTCCTGAAGTCAAGAATGACCTTGAACTCTCCCTACCTCCACCTCCCAAGTGCTTGGATGAGAGGCAACACCACACTCAACTTTTTTCTTTCTTTTAAACCTTAGTATATATTAAGTGTATGAAATAATCAGTCTTGCTGGGTAGCAGTGGCACATGCCTTTAATCTTAGCACTTGGGAGGCAGAGGCAGGTGGATCAGCCAGCCTGGTCTACAAAGT
>NW_022196891.1:31620436-31647940 GCF_008632895.1 Mastomys coucha | reverse complement strand
AAAAAAAAAAAAAAAAAAAAAAAATAGTGATATTCTTCCTTGGCTTGGATCAAGGGAAGGGATGAGGTTGGGGAGGAGCAGGAATGGGAGGAATGGAGGGAGGGGAAACTACTGGAGAGATATAATGTATAAGGGAACAATAATTTTAAAAATCTGAAGAAAAGCCAGGCAGTGGTGGCACACGCCTTTAATCCCAGCACTTGGGAGGCAGAGGCAGACAGATTTTTGAGTTCGAGGCCAGCCTGGTCTATAGAGTGAGTTTCAGGACAGCCAGGGCTACACAGAGAAACTCTGTCTCAAACAAACAAACAAACAAACAAACAAAAATTCTGAATAAAAATAAAAATACCGGGCTGGCGAGATGGCTCAGCAGGTAAGAGCACTGACTGCTCTTCCGAAAGTCCTGAGTTCGGATCCCAGCAACCACATGGTGGCTCACAATCACCCGTAATGAGATCTGATGCCCCCTTCTGGTGCGTCTGAAGACAGTTACAGTGAATTATGCTGGAGTGAGCGGGGCCAGAGCGAGCAGGGCTGGCAGAGGTCCTGAGTTCAATTCCCAGCAGCCACACACATGATAGCTCACAGCCATCTGTACAGCTACAGTGTACTCATACACATAAAATAAATCAAATAAATCTTTAAAAATAAATAAATAAAAATACCCAAACCTTCGGTGGCTCCTGTTTCCTGTAACAAGGCGCAGTTCTGAGGCCCCCCGAAACCTCACCAGGCTCCTTGCCCCTTCTTTTCTGCATCGTTTCAGGATTCCTTTATTCAGCTTTTCCCAGATGCTGTTTGTTCTGCATGGGGTGCCTGCACTCCCTCACCAGACTGATGGCTGCCACGTCTCCATGCCAGGGTCACATTCTCCTGGTGGCCTTCCCTGATGCCCTGCACTGGGTGTCACAGTGCGGCACTGCAGCTGTCAACCTGAATTTCCCGATGACTATGAGTTCCTTGAGGAAGATGTTCTTGACAGTTACCATTTCGCACAACGCAGAGTTTGCGGAGGGCTTTAAACCTGAGCGGCCTCTTCCTCAAGGTGCCAAGTAGTGCCTCCTAATGGGGTGGTCCCCACATCTGTCAAGAAACATCGATGACATCTTCAGGGATGAGCCCCATCCCCATCCCAGTCTTTCTGAGATCTGGCAGGAAGGGGTGAACCTATATTTCCACAGGATTCCCTATGGTTAAAGCTATCACATGTCCAGTGACAGAGAGGGTCATGTCTGTGGTGACGTGAATCCTTATGAACTGAGAGCACTCACTGTAGAGGTTGCTGGCTCCATCAGGTTATTTTTAAAATTAATTATTTTAATTAGTACATAAATAATGAGTTTTATTATGACATAATGCATATCATTGTTCTCCGCTCATATTTCCCACCCTCCTCTACTCTTCTTTGAATCTCCTCCCCACTTCTGCTGGTCTCTCAATGGTCTCACCTTCTACTTTTAAAAAATGATTTGTTTTACTTTTGTGTGTGCAAATGTTTTCCTGCACATATATGTATATATGCATATGGTATAGATATACTTTTGTATGTATGAGTATTTTTCCTGAATATATATCTATATATCATATTTGTATTTATATCTATATCTATTTACATAGATATGTATCACTCTATATAATCTACCTACCATTTGCATGCAGTGCCCATGGAAATCAGAACAGGGTATCAGATCCCCTGAAACTGGAATTACAGATGGTTGTGAACTACCATGTTGGTGCTGGGAACTGAATCCAGGCCTGCAAAAGAACAAGTGCTTTTAGCTTGTGAGGCATTGCCCCAGCTCCACCTTCTGCTTTAATGTCATATAAACAAACATATAATGCGTATGTATGCATAGTTATAGTTATATTATGCACGAGAAAACACAGGCAATATTTGTTGTTCTCTTCCTGCCCCATTGCCCTCTCTTGTTTTTTTGCCTACCCCTTTTAGGAATTTCTCCAATCACATATAATATTCCTTCTACTTTCAAATCATATTATATACATACATATATTATATCTATTATATGTATGTATATAGATAAATATATGCAATGTTTACTTATTTATTTTTTACAGTCTTGAGCATAGTATGTAACTATTTTACCATTGAGCTATAGCCCCAGTCTATACATATTATATATTTAGGGAAGTTTCCATATACAATAGAAAACTTTTATATGGTATTTGTCTCTCTGAGTTACATAACATAATCCTCATGTCTATTTCACTGACATGGCATAACTATTTTTATGGGTAAATAAAGCTCCATTATCTGTATATCTACATTTTCTTCATCCATTCACCTGTTGATGGACATCTAGTTTCCCTATCTTGGCTGTTGTATATAGCAGTGATAAACACTTATGTTCAAGCTCCTCCCACCATCTACGCTGATGTGCTACGTCTTTCCTAGTTGCAGCCTTCAGAGTGACCTAATAATTTTGTCCTCATAAGGAAAGGCTGTATGTCAACCTGTCCCTTGGAGTCCCCTTGGTGCCTAGCTGGAGAGTTTCTCCCAGGGATGCATGAGACCGTCAGGGTTGGTGCTGCTAATGTAACTTAGGCAAGGCATAGAAGCACTGCTGACCTTCTCAAAACAGGTATGTGCTGTTGGGATAAAGGAAAAATCACTTCTTCCCACTCTTCCGGCCAGGCAATTCCCACTTTGGATTCAGGGTTGTGGACCTGGAGCTTTGTGAACAAGACCTGAGGTTTCCATAATGGATACCAGAAGCCTGTTGGGGGGAACCATGGCTCAGAGCTAAAACCCTTTCGAGACAGCAAAGTCTAAGCATAAACCCAACAGCTTGTCAGAGATGAGTTTGTCTTTGCTTCCTGTGCAGGACAACAGAGTTTGAGTCTAAGCCCCAGACGAAGGCAGAAACAGTAGCATCTCATGGCTGGGGCAGACCTGTGAAAAGACAAGGTATCTTATTCAGTCTATCTGCAGAACTAATAAGTTCTCTAGGGATCATCATATCAAGTGGTTTGTGCTCTGGAATTTCTGTGCACATAGCCACCCATCTTTCATTTACCTGTTCTGAGAAACAGCCAATAAACGGTGTCTCCGTCAGTGATCTGTTGCTGTGAGGAACTTCCATGATCGATACAACTTATCATAAGAAAGCACATAACTGGAGACTTGCTTACAGTTTCAGAGGTTTAGTCCATCATCATCATGGTAGGGAGCACAAGCCTGCTTGAAACAGGTCAGCAATGCTTCTGTGTCGTGCCTAAGTTACTTTAGCAGTACTCTTCCTGACGGTCTCATGCATCCCTGGGAGAAACTTCCCAGCTAGAGATGCTGGAGCAGTAGCTGAGAGCTACATCCTGATCTATTGAGAGAGAGAGAGAGAGAGAGAGAGAAAGAGAGAGACTCTGAGACTCTTGGCTTGGTATGGGCTTTTGAAACCTCAAAGCTCATCCCCAGTTACACTCTTCCTCCAACAAGGCCACACCCCTCAATCCTTCTAATCCTTTCAAATTGTGCCATTCTCTGGTGATTAAACATTCAGTTATATGAGCCTATGGGGGCCATTCTTATTCAAACCATCACAAAGGGTTTGTTGTAGGCTTGTACCTTCCTTCATAGGTCTTTAACATATCTAGGAGCCCCAGGGCTTTGACAGGAGCCATGTAAAACCTGAAGGTCTTTGAGGGGTTAAGGAACAGGTTATGCCAGGGATGGGTGACAGAATGGTTTACATCTTTGAGGAGACATTTTCTTTAGTAGTGGCTAGAAGGGGGGAAATTTCCTCTGTCACTGTATGGGACAAAATTGGGGAAATGTCACATTCAGAGCAAGGGAGCTAAGGATGTGGGGTGGTGGGGGGAATGCTGGTTATCACAATTGGGCTATGGCTTCTATGATGGATCTTAGAGGAGCAGTTAGGGTCATAAATAGAAATGCCATGAAGGATCAAGAATTGTGGGTTGGAATATTGAAGAGGTGGGACCCATGGTAAGTGGTTCTGTAGAGTGCCAGTTGGGTCTTTCCAAGCCCAGCTTGGTCCTAAAGCTTGATCTGTACCTGTGTTGGACTGATCCCTCTCCATCTTCTTTTCCTTCCACCAGGCGTCTAGATGCTAACCTCATCTCTCTGGTCCCTGAGAGAAGCTTTGAGGGGCTCTCCTCCCTCCGCCACCTCTGGCTGGATGACAATGCACTCACCGAGATCCCGGTCAGAGCTCTCAACAACCTTCCTGCCCTGCAGGCCATGACCTTGGCTCTCAACCGTATCAGCCACATCCCCGACTACGCCTTCCAGAACCTCTCCAGTCTTGTGGTGCTGTGAGTTCTGTCTCAGTCCCCACCCACTGCGGGGACAGGAAGCTGCATGCTTTCTCCACTTGGCCAGGGAGCTTTGCTTTTCTCCGCATGATGTCAAACCTCGTTTCAGTTTCTGCTCTGTGGACAATGAAGATGACCATCTCTGTGGACTCTATAGGCTGTTCTCAAAGCCAGAGGACATTAAGCTTATAGAAGTATTCCGAGAGTCACTTAAGGGATTAATCACTATAATCAGAAACAGAAATATTTTTTTGTTCTTTTATTTTCTTACTATACAAGTATAATAACCACTCCATGCTAACTGAAATATAAATCAAGTGTTTCTTAAGTAATTCCCACCACAGTTGACAATCAAAAGATGCAGTCATATGCTTTGGCATAGGGATAGAATAAATCCGTCTAATTTTGCAGGCCTAAAGAATCAGGAAAGGCCATCACATGTAATTAGATGTCAAAGCCCCAGCAGGGTAATTACGTTCAAGATAGCATCCCTGGCAGGGATAGGAGCTGGGGTTAACCCTGCCTTCCTAGTGGGAACTCTACAGTGCAAATTAGCTTCTAGCTAATTGCTATGAATGATTGGTAAGTTCATAGTCTAATTACTAAGGGCTTGGAGGTCATGTGTAATTGCTCTGGGTTACATACTAATTGCTGCAGGAACATGTGTGTTAGTGGCTCTGCTAAGTGGCAGCATTGCCTCCTTTGTTCTTGGGAATCTGGTGTGGTTTTCTAGGCCAGCGTGAATGGATGATGCTTAGCTCCATGTGAGAGATGAAGACGTAGGTAGTGATTTAATTGTCTAATGTTCTGTCTTGGGAACTTAGAGAGCCAACAGTGGAGTCCAGTCTTCTACTAGACTGGCCATATCCTCCGATGTTCTGGGAGTCAGTGTGATTGGTTCTAGCTTTGGTGATGTCCCTGTGACCTCTCATGGGACTAGGGTCAAGTCTCTGTGACAGACAAGATGACTGGAAAATGAGAACTTTAGGACAGGTCTCTGCTACATGGACAGCAGTATGTATGCACTTACAGAGCCTCTGTGTGTGTGCTGAAGGTCACAGAAGGATTTGGCAGAATGGCTGGTCTGGAGGGCTTACAGTCTACTTTCCTCTGAGGAAAGACAAACAAGGCAGTTGTGACTTTTGTCGCTATAGTTAAGTGGTGACGGCAGATTCGTACATAGCACAGGAGCAGCAGGGAGGCCACACAACTGTGGGTGGGAAAGAAGGCATCCCAGGGTAGGCAAGACTGCAGCTGGACATGGAGAGACAGTGGTATTGGACAAGCAAAGGGGGTTAGATCATTAAAGAAATGGCGGAGGAGACAGAACATTTGGCTGTTAGTGATTGGGGCCATCCAGCTGTAGCAGAAAGGCCTTGTGCAGAATATGGGAGAAAAGGCTGAGAAGGTGACTTTTGGGACAGACCATATCAGAGCAAAGACTTTGTCAGTTGTGGAGGGAAGCTTGCAGGTTTTCAAGCAAACGTTATAAGGAGATATTTTAGGGTGCTGACGAGATGGCTCAGCTGGTAAGAGCACTGACTGCTCTTCCAAAGGTCCTGAGTTCAAATTCCAACAACCACATGGTGGCTCACAACCACCTGTAATGAGATCTCACGCCCTCTTCTGGTGCTGTCTGATGACAGCTACAGTATACTTATTTATAGTAATAAATAAACCTTTGAGCCGGAGAGAGTAGGGACTGAGAGAGCAGAACAGACCAGAGCGAGCGGGACTGACCACCGGAGTGAGCAGAACTCCTAAATTCAATTCCCAACAACCACATGAAGGCTCACAACCATCTATATACAGCTACAGTATATTCATATATATATAATAAATAAATAAATCTTTTTTAAAAAGGAGATATTTTAGGATGGTTGGAGTGAGGGATGGATGGAGGCACAGGGAGACTAGAGACAGGAAAGTTAGTTCTGAGATACTTGTGTATCAAGGCTCAGCTTCAGAGGCAGAAGAAAGGATGAGTGAAAGTGTGCTACTGGAAGGGGCATTTTGAAGGAAGAATTGATCTACCTCTGAAGTTTTCCTGGGGCAGAGAACCAAGCAGAAAAGGCGTGGCTGGAAGTTAGGAAGCTGGCATGAGATTCAGGCCCAATATACATCTAGAAGGTGCAAGGTCCCACTGGTATATTGAAGGGAAAAAAGCTTGTGCGGAGGAGCAACTCTGAGACACACCAGGTCCCTTGGCACAGGGTGAGGCTCGAAACTCACTTCTCTGTCTCCCATTAGTGTATGAAAGAAGGTTTCAAGCAGCGGGGGATAATGAAAGCCAAGACAAGTGGAGGATGCAGTCCCAAGATGCCCTGTGGGGAATCCCAGGAAGCAGATAAGAAAGAATAACTACAAGAGCCAAGTTAGTTAAAAACAAAGGGGTGGGCTACTTGATGGGTGCCTGTGCATACCTGTAATTCTACAACCTGGAAGGCTGAGGCTGGAGGATGGCAAGGTAGAGACCAGTGGGGGTTATATAATGAGACCATACCTCAAAACAAACAAAACAGAAAAAATGCATGTGTGGATGGGGGCCTGTCAGGAGATATTCAGACAAGTAGATAGGAAGGGATTCAGTTCCCTCCAAGAGAGCCTGTGCTCCAGTGCCACCCTGACACGTATGGAACCCCTTCCCACACTGGTGGCACGAGCAAGAACATTATGAAGCTTCTCTTTAGTAATATCCAGTAGGTCCCTGGCTGCACTGTAGGAGGTACCAGGACTCCAGGGCTGAATGAATAGTTCAATGGAGAGAGCAGGAGGTCCAGAGCTAGAGGTCTAGAAGCTGAGAGGGTCTGGACCAGAGCTGAAAGGGGAGGAGAGGGGAGTCTGGGAAACTGAGGCAGGTAGAACACACTTGGTGAGAGTTGAGATGGAGGTGGGAAGGAAATAATAAAAGTTAAGAAGCCTTGCTCAGAAGGCAAGGGTTGTTGTCCTTGAGGCAGAAGACCCCTGAATTGGAAGCAGGGTCTGTCTTCCTGGCTGGGACCTGGTGGAGCAGGTGGGGATGGGAGCCTCACAAGACTCGCAGCCCTCCCCATCTAGCTGGATGGCTTTGGTCTGCTGCCCTCATAGCTCAGCAGCATCTTTGCCAGCCAGCCTGCTTTTTACCCCTCCGAAGTGATTTCCCTTTTCTGCCTAAAGATGTTTGTAAATTCTTGAACTTTAACGGCGTAACTCAAATATGCCACAGTGTAGAAAGTTCTGCATCTAATTTTCCCGGAACAATGGATGCCTTTGAGGGGAGATTCTGTTCTTTCTTCTGGAGAATTTTTTTTGTATTATTGTACATGAGGCTCATGCTCAGGGGAGCCATTTCCTTGAGAAAACCTCGGTTGCTAACATAGCCCCCGTTGGCTGGGTCCTTAACCGTTTAAGAACTTTTGTTTCAGTGCCGGGTGGTGGTGGCACACGCCTTTAATCCCAGCACTTGGGAGGCAGAGGCAGGTGGATTTCTGAGTTTGAGGCCAGCCTGGTCTACAGAGTGAGTTCCAGGACAGCCAGGGCTACACAGAGAAACCCTGTCTCGAAAAACAAAAAAAAAAAAAAAAAAAAAAAAAAGAACTTTTGTTTCACTCTGCCGTGCCCACCCTGACTATGTCCAACTTTATCTTTTTCTTTGTTATTTTATTTATATGTGTGCATGCCCAAATATATGTATGTATATGCCCTGAGTGCATGTAGTGCTCACAGATGCCAGAAGAGGGCGTCAGATCCCCCTGAAACTGGAGTTACAGTGGCGTTGAGTCATAGTGTGGCTGCGGAGAACTGAATCCCAGTCCCCTGTAAGAGCAGCAGCTTATTTACTGAATCCTCTCCCCAGATCCCCACGTCCAGTTTATATATATATAAACTTTCACCACTGCCTACCCTGTTCCTTGTTTCAAACTGACTAGCTCTCTCTTTAAAAAAAAAAAAATGAAGTTTGGGGTCCCAGTTTTATTACCTTAACCTACAATGTAACTTTTCATTTAAATTTTTTTTCTTTGAGGTGTCACTTAGGTTGTTTTGTAGCAGAAGATAACTATGGTCAGTTTCTATCTATTCCTCATTCATGAACTGTAATCTTTTTTGAGGCAGGGTCTTCCATAGCTCAGGCTAGCCTCCAACTCACTACGTAGCCTAGAGTAACTCTGAACTCCAGATCCTCCTGCCTCTACTTCCAAAGTGCTGGGATTGTAGGTTTCCGCTCCCACGTCCAGTATTGATTGTATTTTCTCGGAGGCTTGGAACTTCACTGTTCCTTAGAACCCTCTTCTCCCTTTGACCTATAGTTTCTTCTTTGGAGGGACCCTCTGGAAGCTCTGGTCCAACACCTCATCTCTAAGCTCTGTTGGTTGTCCCCTTCAAGCTGTCATGGGTGGGTTAAGGCCATAGAAGTCGGTTCTGTCCCATGCTGCACCCTGGTGGGCTGGGTGGGAGAGGCGGCATGTGCCGAGGTGGTGGCCAGTGTGGGCTGATCCTCAGCCACATTGTATAAAGTGTGGAGTTCAGTTCCCCTGCCCGTGGGTATCCCTGGGATTCACACCCCTCTGGCTCCCTCCTCCATGATAAGCCTTAAGCTTTTGGTTTACCTTCTCTTTTGCCTGTTCCCTTTGGATTACAGAGTGCGGAAGAAAACAAGAATATTTACATGATGGGGGGAGGGTTGGGGAATCAAATCTCAGAGTTTGTTTATTCACCAGATCATTCTCTGATACAAGGACTTTGGAAGACACCCCCCCCCCAAAAAAAAAGGTTTGGTTGGCCACAAGGCCTACAGTGTATCCACACAAGGCTGGGTGTCTTGTCTGATTTTTGCTCCTTGTGAGAGACTTCAGGTGGAGTGGAGTTTGGTCTGGTTGTTTTTGCTCAATTATGAGCAGGCAGAAGGCAATTTTGTTTTACTTTCAGTGAACTGTTTTTCTTGGGAATCTCTCCCAAACTTCCCTCTGGTAGTTCCCCACCAGGTAGCCCATGCACCTTCCCATCACTCATCCGAGCCTGGAATCCCTTCCCTCCACTCAAACGCATTGCCTTGACAGGCCATGCCTGCTGAGGACTGCCACCTCTGCTCGAAGAGGCCTTGCTTGCTGCTTCAGCCTCCCCAACCTCCCAGTTCTCTCGGCATGACCACAGCTCTCTCCAGTTGTAACAAAACTTAGCCTTTAATTATATGTTGTCTGCAGTGGTTGGCTGTTGGCTCCTCTAAGAACGTCTGGCCACTGAGTCAGGCTGGCTGAGCCCTACAGAGCAGAGCGCAGAGAGGATGCCTCAGATGTGAGCCCCTATGACATCAGGTCTCTCTCCCAGTGCTTAGTCAGAGCTCACTGGAGCCTTGGCTGGGCTTTCTTCTTCCCAGTGCTTTCGCTAGGTAGGCAATAAGGTCTACAGCCTGTGGTCAATCCTATCTTGGCAATTGTGGCTTTCAGAAATGGGTCTTGGCCGATTTGCTTGTTCCTGGAGAAAAGAGGCTGGATCACGGGGGGGGGGGGTTCCATTGGTGCTTCACCTCCATTTTGCAGCTATGTACATTGTCTGCCCTGGCCCAGAGGTTGTGCCACACATTCTGACATGTCTCTCTCCTTCCCACGCAGGCATCTACATAACAACCGCATCCAGCATGTGGGGACCCACAGCTTCGAGGGACTACACAATCTGGAGACACTGTGAGTGGGAGAGCCTGTGTAAATCCTTGTCTGCTGGGTGGTAACCTCTGTGACTAAAGTCGGGGTGTGGGCTTAGGAAGGGCCAGCGGGGTTTGATCCGGCCCTGGTCACCCATGTGCCCATTCTGGGCATCTCGCTGAGATGCCCCTCAGCGAGAATTCCTTCTTCCTTCAGGTGGGTACAAGGTAGTTCAGGTTAGCCCAGGAAGTAGGAGGGCAAGGCCCCCCTGCCAACGGAGAGATCAAATAATAATGCATAGAATGAAACAGTTAATGAGGCAGAGGAACTGGGACGTGAAGCTCGGAGACTGGAAGATTTGGGGGTGGGCTGGGGCTGACCTGATGGCAGTTTTGACGTCTGCTTAAGGGTGGCTGCTGACAGAAGGGAGAGGAATAGCACAGAATAATGTCAGGACTGTCTGCCAGCTGATCTAACTAGCTAAGTGATTAATGGGGAAATGGCCCACTCAGCACCACAGCCTGCCTATAAAAAGCACCCGAGCTGTTGACTCTTAAAAAGCCATATTATTCACACATCATCCTCCAGGAATTCAGCTAAGGTCAGAATGCACCCAAGCCCTCCCATCACTTCCTCTGGAGGCCTGCCAGCCCCTGCAGAGTGGGCTGAGTGGGCCCCACTGCGCAAACAATCAGCCAGGCTCTGCAAGAGTGACCAGTCATGCCAGCTGGGGTCTTTAGCTCCCCCGGGGGCGGGGGAAACTGGTTGCCACAGCCACCTGGTGCTGGACATGGGGTTAGGGGCTCTGGGAGAGAAGGGCCCTCGGTCACCACACGTGTAAGCTGGCAAGGATGGGGAAAGGCTCGTGAGATCAGAAGTCTCCTTCTCCAGTTATAAACAAGCCCCCATTTTCTATCCCCTTCCCCCACACTGCTCTTGACGTGATGGAGTCTTAGGACTCCAAAGCGACAGAGGCTAAAATTCTGGAAGACAGGCTGTGATGGGGGAAGCAGCATGCTGGGAAAAACCACTTCTGTAAAGTCTACCCCAAGAGGCCTTGGCTTCAGAATCTGTGGTTGTATGGGGAAACAGATGAGAGATTCATACCTAGGTCAGTCACATCTTATTTCCTGTGGGTATGATTCCTAGGAACATGGCTGCTCTCTTGTGCTTAGTACACAGCAGGAGAAACGGCAGAGCTGGGCTCGGCTGTCCTGGAATCCAGACCCTTTGACCAACAGTATAAGAAGGAGCACAGTGTCGGGGCGGCATGCCCCAGCCTGGATTCAGGAACATTCCCATCCCTTCCCACTACTGTGCAAGGTTTAGACTGTCTGCCCCTCCTCCATATCTGTGACTGATGACTAGACAGCTAGATAGGCCAGTTCTAGTCCTCTAAGTCTTCCTTCCTAAGAGAAAGTTCATTTCCAGGAAGGCTGTGGGAGTTCCTCCCCGAGAGAAGTTCTCCCAGGGTGACCCCCCAACTGTGCCCCAAGTGCATCAGAGTGTTAATGAGACAAGAGGAGTCCTTAGGGAGAGTGCCTGGTTAGCCTATCGCCAGGCCCAATGCGAATCGAGCGAACCTACTGTGTGCTGATTTCTGAAGCCTCCCTAGAGAAGCCCAGCTCCTGGGTGGTGCTGAGATTGCATTTACCCAGCAGGGCAGGAGGGAGCACAGCCATCCACCCTGGAATGTGGGGCTGTTTAGCTTGCTGGGAAGTCAGGTGAGGATCGGGGCGCAGATACCGGGTGAGTTGGCACCTCAAAAAAGCCAACGAGTAGCTGTTTCTTCACTTTTGGGGCACACTGCCTAACTCTTTCTCAATTAGCCACTGTCTTGCTGTGCGGGGCCTTTGGCTCAGCTGCTGCTGGCTGAATTATAGAGCAGTCCTGCCGCTGCTAAGCACCCACTGTCTCTTTCATCTATCTTGGCCTCAACACATAAGGCCCCCCGGGCTATGCCCACCTTGCAGATGGAAAAGCCAAGACCAAGAAGCATGGAAAAGTCCTCCGACCTTTACAGGGTGGAGGCAAGAAGCCCAAGTGGTTAGTCCCTTGGCGCCAAGCAGCCCCAGAACCCTTACTGCTGCTCCTCCCAGCTGTCTGAGCTCAGGCTCAGCCGTCTGCCTACCAGAGTCGTCATTTTCTAACCTATAACATAATGTCACAGGGTTGTATAAAGTTGTTGCAGAGTCTGGCAGATATATGGGGCCCTCCCCTCCTCCCCTGTTTTCTTCCCCTTTGTATAAGGCTTCATCTCCATGACGCCCGGTTTCCTCCCCACCCTCGAAGAGCAAGCCCTTCTTCCAACTTTTGATCTCCAATTAAAAGGGGGGGGGAGTGTGTTCTTTCTCTGCTGTTCCCCAGAGCGTTTTCTTGGGGAGCCTGCAGGGGAAGGCAGATGTGGAGGAGGAGGAGGAGGAGGAGCGGCTGGGAGAATGAAAGGGGAAAGAAATGATAGGCAAGTCTTTTAATTGTTGCATAATTGGCATACTCAGCAGCCTTGGTTATTACTCGGGACCTTTCATGTGTACTTCTTGCTGGAAGGGTACTTCTCCCTCGGGCCCTGTAAATCTCTGCCACTTAGACCTCTCTCATCTCTGGCAGCAGAGGGAAGATCAAACCCCCACAGCCCAGGCTGTGGTTTGGCTCAAGCTGTGGTTTGGCTCCTCTGCAGCCTTCTCTTCAGAGGGAGAGCAGCCCCCAGCTTTGCCACCTGGGAGGAGGAGCCAGGTGCGGGCACGTACATGTGTGGCCACACAGGCTCCCAAACGAGGCACAGGCAGCACAGACCGTGTAGCTCACGTCCTCTGCCACCCTCTTTCCACCCTGACTGCCCTTCTCAGCAGAGGTATGGCCCACCAAAAACATATCTGCGTAACCCAGCTTCTGGAAGGGTCTCCTTGATGTGGACCAGGCTGCCAGTTCTGCTGCTGTAGGCTGGGCCAGCAAAAGTACATGTTCTCACTTCTGGGAGCTTGTAATCTCAGCATTGAGAGGGTGGAGGCGGGAAGCTCAGGAGTTCAAGGCTAGCCTGTGCTACATGAGACTGTCTCAAACCAAACAGTAAGAGGACATCCAAGTCATGTACCACACAACCTTTATTCTAAAGGAGCTTTGAGCAGAGCTTTTGGCTTAGGGTGGGGCTCTGCTATGGCCTCTGTTGATGGGCAGAATTACACAGCTCTTAAGAACTTAATGCCCTCTGAGGAGTCCGGCATCTCCAGAGGGGATGTTTCTCACAGTGTGGTCATCACCGTTCCAACCTTTGCCAGGAAGCTTCAGTTAGGCAGAGCAGACTCGCTCAGGCCTGCATTCACACAGCCTTTGATCTCCCACAGTGAGGGTGACCACCACTTTAGGGAAATTCCAAAGCAGAGGTGGTCAAACCATCCGTCTTTAAAGTCGCATGTACTCTTTCCATGGTAGACCCTCGAGTCAATTCCAGGACTCCCTAGAGAAATGGAGATTGAAAAAACAAAACAAACCCAAAAAAGGTCTAGGAAAATTCTGCATGAAACCAGGTGCCAACGTACCTTGGTCAGTCACTGGAATTTCAAGTTTGCATACACAAGCAGCTATGCCAGACTGAAAACCCACAGTATTCAAAGCCCCAGTTATATACTTAACCAAATCGGGGAATGGTTTGGGAACCCCGATTCCATCCTCAAGGGCCTATGTCTGAGAACTTGATGCCCACATTCTTAGCAGAACCCAGAGAAACACTACCTCTCTTCCTCAAGCTTAGGCAGTGATCTTTGGGCCTTGTTATGACCTTGTTAAATCCGGCCCAAGTGGAGGCTGTGCCGGCTGGACATTCCTCTCTGGAAGAGGGCCTGGGCCTGAGTGAGAACAGAAGCCCTCTGGCTCGGCTCCCTCTCTAATCGGGACCAGCCCTC
The DNA here is from genome assembly GCF_008632895.1 of Mastomys coucha. Classification (NCBI taxonomy): domain Eukaryota; kingdom Metazoa; phylum Chordata; class Mammalia; order Rodentia; family Muridae; genus Mastomys; species Mastomys coucha. The sequence continues at coordinate 31,634,130 of NW_022196891.1, read as the reverse complement.
AACATGGGGCTGTGAAGTGCAACAGACAGGGTGAGACTTCATAGAATCTCACCTTAAAGTTCAGAATTGAGCACTCCTCCTCAACTGACATCCCTGCGATGTTTCCAAAGGACGTTCTTACTTCAACAGTAGCTGTGGCTAGAAAGTGTACTCCTGTGTCTTTGTCATTGAAACCACAAATGGACAACAGGTTTTCCTCTCAACTCGCGGGGAATTGGCCGGGAAAATGTCTGGCCACTCCCCAGTGCTGGGCTGACAGTCAGCCTTTCATCTGGAACAGAGCATCAGGTGGATTTCCACCAGGACTCTTCCAGGACTCGGGGCATTCCAGAGAAGAGCAAGGATTAGACTTGAATCAGCAGACTTGGATTCAAATCCTGACACGGCCACCAGCATGTGGCATGTTCAAGTCACTTGACCTCTCGAAAGCTTCCGCTGTCACGAGTAGGAAAGAAGGCCAATATTTTAGAGTGCACAGGACATTGCAAAGGTCGCACTGAATGAGGCGACTCTGGGCAGTACTTTGGAGCACCCTAAGTGCTTAGCTTATGTTGGCCTTGCCTTTAAGACTCAGCACTTGGTATTGGCTGGAATGTGTCTGAAGGTGGCAGGGAGGGTGCTGCCCTGAAGTATCATTTCCAGTGCTCCCTTCTGTGACTCATCACTCCACGACGAATCAGAACTCTCAGGCACTCGGGACGTGACTACTGTCTTAGTTTCCTGTGGCTGCCGTGACAAATTACCACAAACTTGGTGGCTTAACAAAACAGCCATTTATTCTTCCACAGTTTTAGAGGTCAGAAGTTCAAAATCAGGGGGTTGGCAGGACTGGTTACTTCTGTAGGATTTGAGGCTGTCTGTATTCCCTGCCCACCCCCACCCCGTCTCTCTCTTTCTCCTCACATCTGATAGCTGCTGGTAATCCTTGTCATTCCTGGGCTTAGAGACGTATCCTCCAGTCACTGCCTCCATTCTCACAAAATGTCATTTGTACCTTCTCTTATAAAAATTCTTATCATTGGCTAGAGAGATGGCTCAGTGGTTAAGAGCACCGGCTGCTCTTTCAGAGGTCCTGAGTTCAATGCCCAGCAACCACATGGTGGCTCACAGCCATCTGTAATGAGATCCGATGCCCTCTTCTGGTGTGTCTGGAGAGAGTGACAGTATACTCTTCATACACATAAATAAATAAACCTTAAGAAATTCTTATCATTGGATTTAGGACCTGGCCTGATAACCCAGGCTGACATCTGGAGATCTTTCACTAGATTCTTTCAGCAAAGATGCTGTGCCCAAGGTCACTTTCATAGGCACCAACAGTTAGAATGAGTTGAGCATGTCTTTTGGGAAATATAGACAGACAGTATGGCTTCCTACTGGCAAGCCTCATGACAGAGGTCCAAATGAATTTTTCTGACTTTTCTCTTTCTTGCTTCTTTTTCTTCCTGCCTTTCTTTAGACAGGAGCTTGCTATGTTGTACAGGCTGGTCTTGAACGCACAATCACCTACACCAGCCTGCCAAGTGCTAGAATTACAGGTTTGTGTCACCACATCCACTTGCTCTGATTCTGTTCCTCCTTCTATCCTCCCCTTTTTTCAATTTTATTAAATCTCTCTCTCTCTCTCTCTCTCTCTCTCTCTCTCTCTCTCTGTGTGTGTGTGTGTGTGTGTATGTTCAGACCAGAGGACAACTTGCAAGATGCAAGAGTAAGTAGGTTTTCTCTTCCTACCATGTGGTCCCTGAGAAGCAAACCCCATTTCTTAGGCTTGGCGGCGGCAGTCACCCTTATCTGCCTCGCCACCCAGCTTGCTCTTTTCTGTGTTTTGTATCTCAAGGCTGTCAGCTCACTTCACTAGTTTCTGCTCTTCTTGTCTTAAGATGGGGTCTGTCTATGTAGTCTAAGCTGACCTCAGACTCACAACGGTCCTCTTGCCTCAGTCTCCCAGAGTGCTGGGACCACAGATGGGAGCCACCAGGCCCAGCCTGTCCCTGTTCTAACATTAACTTCTTACCTTTAGGAGAATTACAATTTCTTCTCTTCAATCTCGTTTCTTGTCCCCACCCCCCCCTTCCCGCTACTTGTTGAGGAAGACAGGCAAGAACTGCACATCCTCTTGTTACAAATGGACAAACCAAGGCAGAGAGTTGATGGCCTATCTCAGGCCACTCAGCCAGTTAAGAGGCAAGATCAGAACTCAGGCTTCTCTGCCCTTGGCCCCATGTCAGCTCCCCAGACCACAATGCCTCTTGAGGCAGGGGATCAAGGAACTCCTTTCCCCCACATTCTTAATCATCTTACACTTGTGGCTTTATTAGCTGCAAATTTGTGGGCTTCTGTGGCTTATAGAGGAATTTATTGTTCCATATAAAACTTTTTTTTCTGGCTTCCCCCACAGAACCACTAATGACTTTTAACAGGCAGAAAATTGAGCTGCCCAATGAGTTTGTCTTGCGTTCTGTGACCATGACGAGTTATTAATAGTTCTTCCCAGCACAACATTCCCTTTCCCATCACCGTGGTGTTGGGGGTAGCCAAGGTCGCCTCCTGTCACCACCGTCCCTTCTTCCCTGTTGGCAGTAGAGCAAAAACTTCCACTGGACCCCTCACTCCCCCAGGCGCCCCAGCCAGCTGGTCTGGAATGGAAGGGGAGGAGGACTCTGCCACGGATCCTTAACAGATGCCACAGAGAGGAGAAGGAGAAGCCAAAGACTGGCCTTTGCATATCTGTAGGAAGGGAGAGCTGGAAAGAATCAATTATCCCCACTCCCTTTGCTTTTGTTGCCGGTGCACTCAATCATCCCACAAATACCGAGCATCTCTTAAGTGCCAGAACACATTGCAGGCTCCGTAGAACAGGTAGGCATCGCTGACACTAAAGGATTCTAGCCCAGAAGTCTTGAGCCCCTTTAAATTGATCACTAATGTACCGCTCGCATCTCTTGCCTCAAGATTCCAAGTCCTTAACAATATAACACCCTTTCCCATCGCCGTGGGGCTCATTCTGTGGTGATGCTACGCAGAGTCTGGTCTAGTTTTTAACGCTGTGCATCCACCGAGAACTCCAGTCCAGACCTCATCCCTGAACATCAGACTTAAGTGTCCCCTAGTCAGACTTATAGTCCAGTAACTCCCTATCACAGATATCCCAGGCTCTAACCTACAGATAAGCGCTAGATGTGGGCCTTGCTCATTGTAATGGTCCCTCAACTTCCACACTCTGTTGAGGTCAGGCATATTTACAGCCTCCAGGTGGTCTACATTGACAGGACCCTGGGATCAAAGGTTGTCTCAGGGATCTGATCAAAACCAGAAAGTTAGATCCTGTACTGGGTGTCACATCTTCAGAGCCACAAGGACTTTCCTAGGTGAGAGATATGAAGTGTCTACAAAATGTGATTCAAAGAACCAGGGAGAAGCCTTGAGGTGTGGTGTGATGGTCCCCTTTGTTAGATATGCATGGGACGCATGGACTTCCAGCCAGAAGAGCGAGCCAAGGGAGGTGGGGAGGTAGCGTTTTTGGCTCAGGGCGAGGAAGTTTAACTCAGTGTGTAGAACGGCCCCAAAGTGGCTGCACTGGGCAGCCAGCAAACGTAGAGTGTGTCCTACCACTGGGGACAATCTAAGCAAAAACTGGATCCCCACCTGGCCAGAATCTTGGAGTTGACTCCTGCTGTGGGGGCAGTTTAGAATGTTACCTTTTATCTCCGTTCCAAGCCTCTGCGATCCCAGGTGTTTCATTAGCTCAGGAAAACAAGAAGTCTCAGTATGAGAGACCAGCTCCTGTTGTTAAGAACCAGCCTGCTGTTCCAAATGCACGCTGGCAAGGAAGAGCGTGTAGGTGGAAGGAGGGCGTGTCTGTGTCTCTCAATAGAAACTGATGACAATTCTACTAATTGCTGCAGTTATTAATGGGTGGCCTTTTATGTAGGCTGTTTAGAAGGTAAAACAATGCTATTAGTCATAAAGTGTTGGTTCCTGGCTCTGCAGTCATCTGCACCATGCACGTGCACTGAGATTAAAGACAGGTGCTCCATCCACAGTGTAGGAAGAGCAGGTAAGACATGCATTCAACTGTGCTTGCTTGCCTTAATTCCAGGCCTTGGGAGATAAAGTGGCTCGGAGTTTACAGCCTATCTGAAATGGCCATGTGTTGTGTCTCATACAGAGGCAGGCTCACCTACATTTCCCCTGGGCCCTTATCTGAGATCTGGTAATAAACATAAATATTAGTCTTGATAATAAAACGTTAAGTGGAAACCCAATTAATGTAATTCATCTTTCTTAATTGCGATGAGAAGTAGACAGAGCAACTTGTATACCTACAGTTGTAGCATGTGGTGAGGAAGGCGTTTGCCCAGTGTGCGGTGCCTAGTAAAGGAGGACTCAAAAGGCTTGGCGTTCTTTGATCAGCTACTCTGTGCTAGTCTCTGGACCAGCTGAATAGAGCTGTTCAACATGTTCCATGTTCTGGAATAGGCATGTTCAACTTCAGGTAAAGAAGCACACGGAGGAAATCAAGCAACTTGATCAATGTGATCTTGTTGGTTAATGGAAGCACAAGAACTTCGTACTCTCACATGGATAACTCACAAACATGGCCTCTGCATAATAATCATTTGGCTGAAAGTGTTTATAAACACCTCTAGAAAAATCCCATAGAACCTTCCCCTTCCACATTCTTTCTTCCCTCTTCTCCTTGAGCCCTGCTCTTCATAGTCTTCCCAGGATCCAATTCTGGGTAGTTGAGAAAGTGGCCCAAAGTGACCCTGAGATCAAGGTCTGCCTCCTTGAATCCCAGCACCTTACCCTTTCTCTCCAAACCCTGTTTTCCTCATCAATAAAAAAAAGATGTATGAAATCCTACCAGTGATGCCCATTGACCCACAGAAAGAGTCCCCAGAGATCTCAGGAACTGGGCACTCTGTACTCAGATGGAAAGGAGAGGACTAGAGTTGGGGGGAGAGGTGTCCTGAAGCAGCCTGGGGCTTAGGCAGCCTCCTCGAATGTTCTGACCGACTGCTTGCCATCAGTTTGATTGGATTTGGCTGAAAACTCCTAAGCAGACAGGCGAAGGGGAGGATTAGGCACGGACAGCCGGACAGCCGCGGCTTCCAGGCTGAGCTCCAGGTTGGAGATGGGAATGATTTCTCTTTAACCTTAGTCCTTCCCCATCTGCTTCTGGTGCCTGCGAGAGGCAAACAGAACAGTGAACACTTCCTGGGCTGTTGGCTGATTCTAGGGACTATTAAAGATAACGGACTCAAAAGGAATAGACCCATGGATGAGTTTTCTATCAGAAGCATAGGGCATCATAAGAGGCAGACTAAGCTGTGGTTTCTAAGAGTCGAGTAGATTCCCCAAAGACTGGGATGCTGCCCTGAAACAGCTAGTCACAAAGGCTAAAGGAGTTTCTACCACATGGTCCTGTGCAATGGGCACAAATGATAATCTTTGACAATGGATATTCACATGTGTAGCCCTGTACCTGGACTTCAGAGGATCCAAAATAGCTCCCGGGAGCTCCCTGAACTCATCAAGCTTCCTGCCTCCCCACAGGTGGGAGAAGATATATGCAGATAACCTCACTGTGCTCTTGGCCTGCCCGGGCTTCAAGCCCAGCTATTCCAGCTGCAGAGCTGTTGCCAAATGACTGCCTGTCTCTGAGCTCAGTTTCCTGTCTCCAAACAGTGCCTACCTCAAAGGGAACGGTGGGAATCGAATGGATTAACATATGCAAACCTCCAAGAAACATAGCCTTTACACAGTAATTACTATTATTACCCAGGCATTGTCATCCGCCATGGCTGTCCTGCACTTTGAGGAAGAAAGCTCCTTAAAGTGCTGAGAGGGTGCATGGCTCTAAGTGTAGGGATGAGGTGCAGTCCGTGGGAAAAGGTATATTTGAACGCAATTTCAAAGGATGAGTAGAACTTCAACAGTTGAGGGTGTAAGGAAAAGGGCATTCCAGGCAGAAGTGGTCCAGGCAAAACCAAAGAAATGTGAAAATACATGCAGGGCTGGGATGCAGAGGAAGCAAGGGATTTGATCAAGGGCATCGGAGCCCGCTAAGGAATTTGGGCTTTGTTTTGTCTTTTTTTCTGAAAGCTGTTCTAGACTTTTTTTTTATTTTCTTTCCTTTTCTTTCTCTCTTTCTTTCTTCCTCTCTCTCTCTCTCTCTCTCTCTCTCTCTCTCTCTCTCTCTCTCTCTTTCTTTTTCAAGACAGGGTTTCTCTGTATAGGGTGAGTTTCGAGACAGGGTTTCTCTGTATAGCCCTGGCTGTCCTGGAACTCACTCTGTGGACCAGGCTGGCCTCGAACTCAGAAATTTGCCTGCCTCTGCTTCCCAAGTGCTGGGATTAAAGGTGTGTGCCACCACTGCCTGTCTGTTCCAGACTTTTCAATGTAGGAGAGTTGTAGAGTCAGTTTTGCACTTTAAAAAGAACTTTCTGGCAGATGTGTAGTAGTCAGGAGTGTAGACTCCACACTCACAGGGTTCGCTGTGCTGTGGAGTTCATTAAGATAGGTTAACTTGCTGGAATAAACAAAGATGCATGTAGTGGTCCACAGACAGTAGAAGGCGGGTGCTTGTTTGTTGTTTGTTTGTTTGTTTTTCTGGATTATGTAGCAGTTCCAGGAGAATATTTCTTTTTGGCATGTGGCATTTCCTCCATGTGGCCGCTCAGGAGCCTGGGTTCTTACCTTGCCTGGAGCATTTAGCTGGTGGAAAGGTAGACTAGCTGCGGAAGAGGAAAGCCAGCTATGTTATAAAAGTCAGGGATAGAAATGCTGATAAATTTCTACCTACCTTCTTGGGGGGAAATATGGAGCATCAGGTATGTTTTCTCTCTTCTCTCTGCTGAAAAACTGCTTGTAGGAAGAGGATCCATCTCTCCAGACTGTTGGAGGATGGAGATGATTCAGCCAAAGCACCAAAGGGAGCGCTCAGCCAGTGTAGGTCCATCCACCTATGGCCCAAGGCAGGGATAGTATGTGGCAATCCATGAGGGAGGCTTCCCTCCCCTCTAAATATTTCCATTTGCTTCAACAGAGCTAAACCACTTGTTCATCTCCCTCAAACCTAGTTCAGATGTCCCATCTCCATAAAGTCCTCCAGGTGCATGACAGTCCTGGTGCTTTGTGAGCTGTCCAGCATCTGCAGCAGTGTACTGAGGGAGCTCATCTTGTCTTGTGCTTCTCTCTTCCTCACCGTTTCCCACTCTGCCCAGCAGAATGCTTTGTATATTTTGGGACATTTGGCAACACGTGTCTGTTGCGTTGAGTTGAATTCACTGGGTGCAGAGAGGGTTGCAAGGACATGGTTCCTGAACACGAGAGCCAGACTCCATCTGCACGGTATAAAACAAAGCTAGGGTTTGGCAAAGCCTCAGGTCACTGAAGCTCTGTAGACATCCAAAGGCGGCCACCTCACTGGTGTGGAGTTTGCAGAGTTCTTTTGGGCATTTGTGTGCGTTTTCTTCTCCCACATTTCTCTATAAAAATAGCCTTCTAGTTCGCATGCCTTTTACCACATGCCTTTCCCCACTGTCTGTCTACTCCTGGCAAAGTTCCTGACCAGAAACTGCCAAGGAGACCTGGAACCACTCAATTTGGCAGCCTGGACGTGGGTCCAATGAGCTATGTAAGTGCTCCGTGGGAGCAAAGCCACCCAGAACACATCCCATGGTCTCTGAGGCTCAGGGCAACCCTGATAGTGCCTCTCCAGACTATCCTGTGTCATTTTGGCATCCACCTAAAAAAAAAAAATCTCAAGAATATGCCTCTCAATACCCTGAATTCTCATGAATGTATTGATTTTTTTTTTTATTATTAACAAGCTTGTTTAGAGTTTCTCAATTACTCATTCAGCACATACTTGCTGAGGTCCTGCTCTGTGTCTGGTGTTCAAGATTAAAAACAGACAGAATTCTCACGTTCAAGAAGCTTTGGATCTGGTTGGGTAGGAAGAAAAGAAATGTCACGTGCCAATAAGTTCCACGAAGGCGAAGAAAGCAGGAAGTCTCTTGTGTCATAAAAATCACTCCAAAACGTAGTGACCTAAAGCAACACCTTATTATTTCTCATGAGTTCGTGGCTTGGCTAGGCTTCCTGGGATCATTGAGGAGGCTGTAGTCACTGGAGGCTCAGAGAGGGCTAAGGGGTCTACTCTACTACAGCCTCTCTCACTTATCGGACGCCTCACCACTGGCTGGCAGCCCATCCTCCGGTATAGCTCACCACTTGTGAGTCCCGTTTGGGCTTCCTTACGAGCTGCTGTGAGGATTCCTAGGTTGTGAAGGCAGAGGCTGCAAGGCCCTATGACTTAGGGCCAGGTCACACTGTATTCCTTCTGTCTTGTATTGGTCACTGCCGTTGACAAGGCCAGGCAAGTCTTCAGAGTGACACATCTTTATTCCTTGAGAAAAATGTACTTCCCCATCAGCAAGAACTGAGAATTCTGAAAGGGGCTGAACCACGTTTTTATGGGACACTTGATTTTCAAACACTGAGACGTGAAGATGAGCCAGTTATGTGCCTGCCACAGTAGGACAGGTGAAACTCCGAAGAGGAAGAGGCAAATTGTAATGTGGGCGACAGGTTGTGATGTTTGAAATACGCTGGTCAGAGAAGGCTTCTCTGAAGAGGGGTATCTCAGGAAGGAGCCTGAGTAAAGTGAGTAGCCATACAAATACCTGGGAGAAGAACATCCTAGGTACAGGGAGTACAGAGCTACAAAAGAGTCTCAGGTTAGACCTCTGCAATGCTTTTTGTTAGAGACCATGGAATATTAAGGGGTTTTGAGTGAAGAAACGTCCTTGGTACTTACGGAAAATATAACTCTTCCTGGGCAACAATGGAAAGCTCCTAAAGGAACTGAACCCAGTTGGAAGGGAGCCACTTGAAACACCGAGACGTGAAGATCAACATCTATGGAGTTGAAGATTCCCAAGGTCTCTCTCTGTCTCCTGCCATCTGCTCCTGTGCTCCTCACCTGATGCACTGGGTGATTTGTGCCGCCCTTGGTAGAATTAGAAAAGTCCTGTTTCCAGTCTCGGTACCTCTACTTTCTGTCATCTTGCCCTCCATTTGTCCATAGCCTTGCCCTCACACAGCCTGTGGGAACGCCTCTGTGAGAAGATCAAACTGTGATATGTGGGAGAGTCAAGTGTCTGGCTTACTAAAGGATGGGGCAGAGTGGAGGGGGTTCTCTGGTAAAATTACCCAAGGTCGACAGGGCACTCTGAGGGTAATGGGTAATTAGTATTCGTGCAGAGGGGGACAATTATCTCATACACTGGCTACCAGTCGCTTGTCACTGTTCCTCTGGCCTCCCGGGCTGGGTTCCTGGCTCTACCTGTGGCCTATTAAGTGTAATGACCCTCCTGTGCAGAAGAGCCTCTCATTATCTCTGTGTTAACATGATATTTATCCACAAATCTCTGCCAAGCTACTTGGCAATTAAAAGACCTCCACATAGTCCCCTTCTGTGGCCTCGGACAGCCATTAAAGTTATCGGGCGTTAAAAGGCTGAAAACATGGGCTAGGGTCCTCCCTGAAAGGGTCAAGATCTATCCCTGAAACTGACATCCCCGCATACTTCCAAAGCTGGGGACTGTGGACCCCAGAAACAGGACTTCAAAGGCATTAAGACCCCCCCTACCAAATCAGGCACATTACACATAGGCTAATTCATTGGCTACTGAGTGCCAAAACTGATTAATTTTTTGAAAGGCCCCGTCTCTTCTGAAGACTGTTGCAGCCCTGAGAGATGGAATCCTATTACACAATGAAACAGAGCTTTCTGAAAGTCTTCTGTGGCGCTTCCCAGAATGCCAGGAAGGCAGCCGGAAAGAGGGTAGCCACACAAGCTGGTGAGGAGCTCCAGAAACAAGTCTTCTTCAGCATTACTCTCAAGAACCTCGTCTTCCTGCAGGTGTCGCCTGCCTGGGGGTTTGTCCACTTGTCAAGAGCAGTTCTGTGCTTTCTGATGAAAATTAAAATTAACCTTTAGCCTGTCGCTCCTCTCCTCCTTTTACCCTATCATTGCTGCCCAAGGGCACAACCAAAAGGTCTCTTGAAGGAGTGGGAATATGAAGTTGTGACTGCTTACAGGCCAGCCAGTATTGACTTCTACTGCCTAAGAGAATGAATGCTATTATGAGTATCGTTATACAAATAGCTTCACACACAGGTGCGAACTTCTCTGTACAATAATGGACGTAAGAGAGCCCGAGTATATGAAATTCAACTAGAAAAGATATCAAACTGGTTTTGGTTTGGGGGTTTTGTTTGTTTGTTTGGTTTTTCGAGACAGGGTTTCTCTGTGTAGCCCTGGCTGTCCTGGAACTCACTCTGTAGACCAGGCTGACCTCAAACTCAGAAATCTGCCTGCCTCTGCCTCCCAAGTGCTGGGATCAAAGGCGTGCACCACCACTGCCTGGCTATCAAACTGTTAATAGTCGTACACATTTAGTTTATTAGAAAGCATGCATTCCTTCCTTCTGACGGACTTAGCTTACTGCCCCTTTAAAAACGTTGCTTTCATTGTTTTCTGAGTATGCATGTGATAAATGTTCCTCTTATAAAAGAAAAATGGAAAATGGGAGCAAAATGGAAGAGAAAGTGAAGATTAAATCCCATGCCACCACCCAACGGGGAAAAAATACTGGCCAGGTGTGTTGACACCCAACCGTAACTCCAACACTGTGGCGTCTAAGGCAGAAGGGTCAAAAGTCCAAGTTCCCCCGAGATACACAGGGAGCTTTTTGTCTCAAAAGCAAGGCAGCAGAGGCTGTAGCTAAAGTAGCTGTAATCTGAAGAACTCTCTGGAATCACTAGACTAGTAACGTGTTAAAGATCACCTACGTATCGCTCTTCTCCCATCCCATGAATCCAAAGACTTAAAATAGACTTTGCTGAACTTTTTAGAGATTATTCTGAGGTAGGCAGATCCAGATATGCACACTCCTAAAATATATCCCCTCTCAAAACAGTTCTGGTGCCAGGAAAGCTCCAAGCCCAAGGACTGGTGGAGTAGAAATGGAATACAAACATTCAGAAAATGTGTTTTCAGACCTTGGCAGCTGGATCCAACAGATTGGAAAACCCATCTCCCCGGCCAACCCTACAGCCAAGTTTCCATGTCTCGGGGACCCTGACATGCCCGGTTAAGCCTCTGAGCTAATGACTGCCCCGCTTTTCATTCCAGAGACCTGAACTATAATGAGCTGCAGGAGTTCCCCGTGGCTATCCGGACCCTGGGCAGGCTGCAGGAATTGTAAGATCTTCTGCTGGTGTTTTTGGGTGCTTCTCCAAGGGCAGAGGCCAGCTCATTCACAAAATTGAATACTGTATACTATAGTCTTTGTGACTGGTCCTTGTAAAAGCTGTGGCTGGAAGCCCCCCATAACCCCCAGAGCAGCAGTAGTCAGAACACTTGGTAGCTTGGCTTTGAACATTTCTTCAGGGTATCTGATCAGTATAAATGGTTTTGGGTCCTTCAAGCCTGGGAACATATGTGTAAGAAACCATCTCTTGCAGCCAGAACCTGGCTTTGGGCTGTCTATGTCTAAAGAAGACTTAGAAGAACTGAGGGCTGGTTTATAGGGTCACTTTTTTTGTTTGTTTTTTATGTATTTATTTTTTTAAATATTTATCTATTTCTTATATGTAAGTACACTGTGGCTGTTTTTCAGACACACTAGGAGAGGGCATCCAATCTCATTGCAGACAGTTGTGAGCCTCCATGTGGTTGCTGGGATTTGAACTCAGGATCTTTGGAAGAGCAGTCAGTGCTCTTAACCCCTGAGCCATCTCTCCAGCCCCAATAGGGTCACTTTTTAATACCATCCCTAAAAGGATTGAGAAATTGACTCTGGAGTCCCATGGCCATTTACTATTATGATTGTTTCAATTGTATGCACATGTGCATACAAGTGTGTGCATGATGTGTGTGTGTGTGTTGTGCACATGCCCACAGCACATGTGTAGAGGTCAGAGGACAACTTTATGGAGCTTGTCTCTCCTTCTATATTTATGTAGGTTCCAGGTATTGAACTCAGGATAAGCACCTTTACCTGCTGAGCCATCTCACTTTCCCAACCATTTATTATGTTTGAATATTTACTAGACTGGGTGCTGTGCTTAGTGTTAATATGAAATAATGGTAAGATAGACATGGAGTCCTCTAAAAAGGATCCCTCACCTCGTTCATGACACAAAGGATCATCCATGAAACAGGAACAAGACAAAGCAACATAAAATTCCAGCCTTAAACTGTAGTATAGTATATGGACTAAAATAGCCATGGGAATTCAGACTGACTGCTCACTGTGGCCTGAGGTCTCCTGAGCCTGGTCTCAAAGGATGAGCGGGATTCAGGTGACAATGAGGGCAGAAGAGGACAGTTGTTTTAGTCAGTGGAGCAGTACAAAGCACAGACCTGACAAAGTGGTTAAGGCAGAGAGGATGACTGTGGAAGGGACACCAAGCTTGGTGGGGGGTATGCTCAGTGACCTTAGAGATATAATATACAGCTATACTAGAATCCAACTAAGGAGACAAGGAGCTTCATGGTTTTCTTTTTGGAGAAAAATGCACACATTTAGGTATGAATCCATCCATGCAGCCATCCATCCAACCATCCATGCGTTCATCCATGTATGCATCCATCCATGCATCCATCCATCCACTATCCATGCATTCATCCATGTATGCATCCATGTATGCATCCATGGATGCATCCATCCATGTATGCATCCATCCATGAATCCATCCATGCATCTATCCATGTATGCATCCATCCATGCATCTATCCATGCATCCATCCATCCACCATCCATGCATTCATCCATGTATGCATCCATCCATGCATCCATCCACCATCCATGCATCCATGCATCTATCCATCCACCATCCATGCATTCATCCATGTATGCATCCATCCATGCATCCATCCATGCATCCATCCATCCATGCATGCATCATCTACTGAGAGAAAGCTGCCCGAGGACAGGACCTCTATCATTTAAATCTCTCAACCTCTCAGAACTTAACCTAGCCCAAGACACGAAAGAGATATTCTATCAAACATGATGAGTAGAAGGAAGGAAGGAACCAGTGATCCTTGGTGGGTAGCCTTCCCACACACACTAGCCAGAGATATTTGAGGAGGAGCCTGGAGTGACAGAGCATGGAGGTGAAAGAGATGATGGGAAACAAGAGATGGAGAGAAGCGAGCATGTGCTAGGACACAGAAAGCTAGAGACTTCTGGTAGGAGGGGAATGTTGAGAGACCTTCCCAGACTAGGCAGTGGGGTACTTCGTTACTCACCACCCACAGAGGCAATCTATGGCCACTGAACACCCGACTCTGTCCTTTATCCCCTCTGTTGCTCTGCCCCCTCTGTGTTTCACTTCAGAAGAAGCCTCCCTCAGCCAGGATCCCCTGGAAGTTGTTTACTTTCTGTACCTTCCTATTCCTTCCCACACACCCTTGGCTTCCTCTGTGGGGACCTACCATGGCTCCTGCCACTGATGACTAAGGAGCGGACTCCTTCCTCAGGACCTGAACTCAGCTATTCACTCTGGAGTTATTCTCACAGGCTTTCTGAAGCTTGAAACCTGGGAACTGTCCCTGTTTCACTCTGACACATAGACACACACACAGACAGACACGGGGGTGGGGGGGGGCG
>NW_022196891.1:31607507-31619722 GCF_008632895.1 Mastomys coucha | reverse complement strand
TTTTGGGGGGAGGTGGAGGTTGGGTGATGGGGAGGATAAAAGGGATGCCCCTAGAAAGAATGTGGGAGAACTGTTGATCTCTTCCCAGAAGGGTAGGGACCTGAAAAGAGTAAGATCTGAACCAGGCTTGGGTCTTTTTCTTCCAGACATTTTTATGACAACCCCATCCAGTTTGTGGGAAGGTCGGCATTCCAGTACCTGTCTAAACTGCACACGCTGTAAGTGGGCACCAGAGGCTACCATTGGGTTCTGCAGTCTGGGCTTCTCCCCTATTCCCTCCTGCTTGCTCTCTCCTGTCCTCTGCCTCCCTCCTGCTTGCTCTCTCCTGCCCTCTGCCTCTGAGAGGCAGACCTCTCAGTGGCCAGGCACCACAAGGAGAGGCTTCCGGGGCCCCAGACTTACACTTTCTCAGACCTATCCCCAGATCTGCCAGAACTTGAGGGTCTCCCTGCACTTTCACATCCCGGTTGCCTTTTCCTGTATGGCACATGGATGAAGAGGGCCCTTCTTCATCCCTGCGGGCACATCTACCTGGCTTGCGGTAGTTGCTCCCTACACCCCTGCAGTGAATTCTGCGTGCCCTTCAGGCTGCTTCTCCAGTGCCCTGTGCACAGCTTCCTGGGGCCCCCACTATGGTGCGTTCTCATGCTTAGCCTGGAGGAAGTCTTTTGTTTCCTTTCCCAACTCATCTAACTCCAAGCCTAAGGCCCCATTTAAAAAAAAAAAAAAAAAGGCTTCCATGGATTGTTTTGCAGTGAACTGTGGCTTCGCTCCACACAGCTAAACCTCCCCCAGGCACGTTTCCCTCCTAGGTTCCCATTCCATTTCCTCCCCATCCCAATCTGTGAGGTGGGTACTTCAGTCCATTCTACAGAGGAAGCCTGAGATGCATGAACTCAGACCCTTAACTTCTGTTACTGGATCCTTATTGGATGTTGCTCTGCTTCCTGGGGGGTCTCTCCCACACTATTTTTTTGTGACAAGGTTTCACATGGCCAAGGCTGATCTTTAACTCCTGATCCACTAGCTCACACTTTCCAAGGGCTAAGAGTAAAGGCGTGTGACGCCACTCCCAACACTTGCCTTTTAGAGAAGGCACTCCTGCCAGGAGCGGTGGCACATACTTATAATCTTAGTGCTCTGGAGGTAAAGCAGGAGGATTGGGGTTCAAGGCTAACTTCTGCTGTCGAGTAAGTTTGAAGTCAGTCTGGTTTTTTGAGAGACCCCCATCTCAAACAAACAGAAACAAAAACAAAAAAAACAAAAACCAATAACAACATGGAACATTTCATGTGTCTCTCGTCTGGGTTTGGTTTTGTCTTCTTACAGACCAGCGGCCTCAATGCTGGAGTTGCTGGGGCCTGGGCTCAATCTCAGCCCAGCTTGACTAGGCAGGGCTATTTCAATTTAAGAGAGTAATTGGGAGCTAGGTATAGTGATGTGTGCCTTTGATCTCAGCACTCAGGAGGCAGAGACAAGTGGGCTAGCCTGATCTGTGTAATGAGTTCCAGGACATTCAATTAGAACAACATAAAAGAGAGACAATGGCCGGGCAGTGGTGGCGCACGCCTATAATCCCAGCACTTGGGAGGCAGAGGCAGGCAGATTTCTGAGTTCAAGGCCAGCCTGGTCTACAAAGTGAGTTCCAGGACAGCCAGGGCTACACAGAGAAACCCTGTCTTGGAAAAACAAAACAAAACAAACAAACAAAAAAAGACAATGTCTTTTAAAAAATGAACTAACAAATTATTATAAACATGGCTAAACTTCCCACAGAGCCAAAGTGGCTAATGGCTTCCATGGATTGTTTTGCAGTGAACTGTGGCTTCGCTCCACACAGCTAAACCTCCCCCAGGCACGTTTCCCTCCTAGGTTCCCATTCCATTTCCTCCCCATCCCAATCTGTGAGGTGGGTACTTCAGTCCATTCTACAGAGGAAGCCTGAGATGCTTCTCTGGGGGGAAATGACATATTTCCCAAAAGGTAGAGCCCCTGAGCAGGAGCCGACTGTTGCTGCGAGCACACATGTTGACATGCCTGACCCACCCCCCCCCAGAGCCTGTTTTCTCTGTTTGCAGATCATTGAATGGTGCCACTGACATCCAGGAGTTCCCAGACCTCAAAGGCACCACTAGCCTGGAGATCCTGTGAGTGGATTCCCTTTCCCTCCATGGGGACCCTTCCACCTCCCTTCCCCTGGATGACCGTCCAGGCCACATACCCCTCCTGTCACCCTTCTTCTAGTCTGCTTCTGCTACTGGCTCAGCCCAGGGCCTTGGTCATCTCCAGATGTGGTGCTGCCTCCAGGCAAGGCAGGGGCGGCAGAGAGTGGGGAGGAGGCTGGCATTCCTCGGCCGTGCTTGGATTTGTCAGGTCTGGCTTCAGAGCTCCTAATCCCAAGCCGTGGTATGCGGAGGACCTTTGACTATGAGAGACTTGATTCCGACAATGTCTTTCTTAGTGTCTCCATGCTATACCTGGTATCATGGGGATAAGTATATAATAGGCCCTCAAAATACTCTGCACTCTGGGGGGCTGGCAAGATGGCTCAGCAGGTAAGAGCACTGACTGCTCTTCTGAAGGTCCTGAGTTCGGATCCCAGCAACCAGAAGGTGGCTCACAACCACCTGGAATGAGATTTGACTCCCTCTTCTGGTGTATCTGAAGACCGCTACAGTATATTACGTCAGAGCGAGCTGGGCTGGCAGAGGTCATGAGTTCAATTCCCAGCAGCCACACACATGATAGCTCACGGCCATCTGTATAGCTACAGTGTACTCATATAAATAAAATAAATCTTTAAAAAAAAAGAAGAAAAAACAAAACAAAACAATACTCTGCACTCTGGGAGAAGTACATATTAAATAATGAAAGAGAAGGAGCAGGCACTTCATGTGAATGTTAGCAAGTCAACTCCCTTACCCAGAGCAGGCACTTCATGTGAATGTTAGCAAGTCAACTCCCTTACTCATTCATGGCATGGCTGGGACTGGCACTTTTCTCTGTGCCTCTGTTGTCTTCCTAGCTCAGTGGCAAGCTCTAACCTTGTCTCCTTCCCCTAGGCACAGGGAGCAAAGTGTGTTCCCATGGTCCTACTGGACCTCATTCCTAGCTACTCCTTACCATGGCTGTCCCTCCCCTTGGAGGCCTCAAGAGCAGGAAAGATTTCATCCCTAAGGCCCAGTGTTGCTGGGACAATTATGAGAGGTGGGGTGTGGGTGGGGTGAAGGTATATGGGTAGATTTGGATCTGTAAGGATCATCAGACAAGCAGAGCCCATGGTCGAAGCCCTCTTTCTCTCTACTTCCCACCTCAGCTCGCCTAGGTCAGGGGAACTTAGCGCCTACTTCCTGTTCCTGTAGTCCCGCCCCTGCCCTATGTTTACTGCTCTCTCTCTCTTGTCAGCTCTGTCCTCCCACGACTATATCAGGCCCAGTGTTAGAGGATGGGTGGCTGGGAATGGCAGGGCTCTGGGCCTGGTGCCAGCTCTGTCTCTGTTCTCCCTGCAGGACCCTGACCCGTGCAGGCATCAGACTGCTCCCACCGGGAATGTGTCAGCAGCTGCCTAGGCTCCGAATCCTGTGAGTGGCCCGTGACCATTCTACAGTCCTGGTATTGCATCCCTGTCCCTGTGTCCCAGTGAGATCCTCTGCTGCTTCTGTCGTACTTGGCCACATCTCTTTTGGTCAACCTCGACTCCTGCTGAGAATCTGGGAGAGCCTGTCCTCTCTTGTTCAAGATGGAGGACTTTGGTCTCTGGAGTTGGATCTGAGTGGTTTGAGACCAAGTCGGCTTCATTTGGATTTATTCCTTAATGTCTCTGAATCTAAACCTTCTGTTTAAAATGAGAGTCAGTTTGTGAGACTTGAAAACAGACTGTGTTTGATGCATATACCACATAGTAGGTAGGGGCTCGGCTCGGTATCATTTAGGCAAGGTAATTGCTTCTGGTATTCTGAAGCTACTTAAGTTGGCCCAGTTTTTTTCTTCCCACCTGGATTCTAACTTCAGTCTGAGACTGCTCCCTAGGGATCTTACAAGCATCTCAAGATGGGTACATCGACATCTGCAGATGTGGGCTCCAAACCAGTTGTCTGCTAACTGGCAGGTTCTATGCTGAGGACCCAGGCCTTAAGTTCCCTGCCTAAGGGAAGGGTTGGTCCAGATGAGGGCTCCCAGCATCTCTTTTCTCTTCTAGCTCCATAAATAGTGGTCATCAGTACCATTTCCGTGGGCAATGTTTCCATGAGTGACATTGAACATCTTGCTCAGCAATGCCCGTTTTTTCCTACTGAACGGGTTCAGCACCCTAAACCTCAATGTTGGCCTCTCTCCCCATCTCCATATCCCTCACTTTGAGCCGTTTTCCCCAGCATGCTCCCGGGGTCCTGCAGGATTATATGTTCATAAGGCAGCCCTGATGGAAAAAAAAAAACAAAAGCCAACTTGGTTTTACATAGGCTTCGTGTGAAGTGGGGCTTAGTGGGAGGAGGGAAGAGAAATCAAACCGAGGAGACTGGCACTCCGCTGTGAAGACAGCCATACTGTGTTCCAGCAGAAGAGCACCGCCCTGACCACAGTGCTTTCCCTGCCCCCATCCCTGCCCTTGCCTTCTACCCTCACACAGCCACTGCTCCCTGCTGAGCTGGGCTCTGTCTCTTCCCCAGGGAACTGTCTCATAATCAGATTGAGGAGCTGCCCAGCCTGCACAGATGTCAGAAATTGGAGGAAATGTAAGTCTGGGGTGGGCTAGGGCCAAAGTCATGCAAGGGAGGCTGGGCAGGTCTGAGAGAGGCGGCCACCGCCTAAGCATGCTCCAATCCTTCCTTCTTCTCAGTTTGTTGGACCCAGATGTAGGGCTGCAGCTCGGCAAGGCCTGGGCACCTTCCCTAGGACTCACGGTAGATGATTTGAGTAGGAACAGGTGCCCAGGAAGTCTCAGGAGAGCTCAATAGCAACAACAAAATGCAGTTGTGATTAAGCCAGTGGAGGGCCAGGGCCACCATGGCGCTCTGTGTGAGACACGAGACGTCTTCAGAGGAACCGGAAGCGGCCTGGGTTTGGGACCATGTGTTTCCATGTTCCACGACCCATCCACATTCACTCGTACATGTGTGCTCATAAATACAAAGATAAGTATGGTTACACATGAGCCTCCAGGGTCACAAGGAAAAACTGACTTTAAAATTTCTCTGAGCCCCATTTACCCATCTCCAATTTCCTTCGACTACTATGTCGTCTGAGTTCCATGTAGCTGCCCCTGATTCTAGGCAGGGTAATGCTTTATGGGGCCATGACGGGGAAGATATATATCTGGGTTTGCCTGGTTTGTCTGAGTAACAATGCCTCTGACATTGTTGGAATCCAGGATCTATCTCCTAGTCAGACCATAAGTCTACTAAACTCTGCTTCTCAATTCAATGCAGTCACTTGATTGCCCAGTGTCTGCTGCTAGGCTAGGATCTGCAGGACCCATGGCTGTCAGCTGGGCTGAGAGCCAGGCCCGGTGGGAACCCTGGAAGCTGACTCCCTTTTGGGCCACAGGGATGGTTTTGTGGCTTTGTCTCCTGACCCACTTACCCAAGGCAACCGGATCCCCTGTGCTCCCTTCAATTCTGGTGACTTCCGCGGGCTGGGCCTTTTTTCCTGTGCCAGGAGAAGTGGGGGGTTCTCCTCTCTTCCTTCCAGTGCTTGAGGGGCGTGGATCAGAGCCAGAGTCTGGGCCTGCAGGCTCATCTCATCTCTCTTGCTGTTCTAGTGGCCTCCGACATAACCGGATCTGGGAAATTGGTGCAGACACCTTCAGCCAGCTGAGCTCCTTACAAGCTCTGTGAGTACCTGCAGCACCCAGGGGTGGGATCTGGAGGACCCCAGTGTCCCCTCCATAGCGCATGGGTCCAGTTTAAGTACTCATGACTTGTATGTTTATTTCTTTTTCACAGCCCTTTCACACACACACACACACACACACACACACACACACACACACACACACATACACACACACACAAGGCTTCCTCATCCAGACAGTCATGCAGCCCCTTCTCCAGCTATTACCCAGGATGTTCTGAGGCTCTGGAATCAAGATATGATGGCCCCATTCCAGGGGCTATAAGCAGGTTGGAAACTAGGCAGCGGTAAGAACCTTAGCAAAGGCTTAAAGCCACTGCTGCTTGGGAAGGTCAGATGGAAAGTAGGCCCAAGGATAGGAACAATGCCTTTCCCACGTGTTCCTGCCCTCTCCTACTTCCTGCTTTCTGCTCACAGAGACCTGAGTTGGAATGCCATCCGTGCCATCCACCCTGAGGCTTTCTCAACCCTGCGATCCTTGGTTAAGCTGTAAGTAGCCCTTGAGCTCTCCTCCAGGATGCTGAGGGCCAGGCAGGACTGTGGGCTGGTTGGTGATGCAGGAGGGCCACCACTGAGCAGGGACTTGCCCAACTGTTTCACCACACATCACAGGGAGGTCTGAGAGGCCTAATCAATCATTCTAACCGTGTGTTTGACACACTGTGAGGCCTGGTAAACAGAGAGCCTGCTTCCTGCAAAGCCTGGAATATCATCTGCTAATGTTCTGCAATGTTTTGGCAGCCTTGGTCCTCACTGTGGTCCCTCCCCTCCCCTGTCTCCTGGCCTCTATATCCTCCACATTCACCAACAAAGAGGACGTATGTATCTGAACTTCTCAATTCGAGAGGATGATGGTTGATGGAGAGCCCGGGGTCTCAGAGAACTGCAAGGCAGGAGGGAACCACGGAGTCTTTAAATCTCCTAGGATGCAAGCAGAGAGGATGCAGGGCTGGTGCAGGTCACTGTGTCAGCCTGAAAAGAGCTCCTGAGCTGGTTGCTGCACACTGTATGGGACAGGTTATTAGCTATGGGTTCCTTCCTAAGGAGGAGCTGGCACCCTCCCTGTCCTCCATGGTGTGTGTCCCACAGGCATTTCTCACCTACATAGAGACCTTTCTAACCACTACAAAGACTCCTCAAGGTCCCTGGCCTTGGTCATTATCCAGCCACAGACCCTCACTACACTGGTGACTTCTCCAAGGTCTAGGATGAGAAGCCTGCTTAAGGACCTGTCATGACTCCCATGTGGCATGCAGTCCCCCCCCTCCCCCGGTCTGCGGCTCTCTGGGCTCTGGGCCTTGGTCTTGTAAAATTCTCACCTCCATCCCCTCTCTGTTTGTCATACTCCTGCCAGATAGGTAGGACAGATATTTTTATCCTTTGAAAGATGAGGCCATTGGAACTTGGGCAGATTTGTGACTCTCTCTGGTTACACAGTGAGTTGGTGACCGCGCCAGGTTTCCTGCCTGCCAGTCCAGGGCTGTTTCCACGACGCACGGTCTGTGGTCCTAGTGTTTGCATTGGACTCCTGGCTTAGTCTAATAAAGTCTCCAGCAGAAGTTGTGTATGTCCTCACCATTGGCTACCCAGGCGGCATCTGCAACGTAAAATGGATGATCCAATGCCTACTTTGGGCTGGATGACCAGCTCTGTCCTACCCCATCCGATCGGTAGAGAAACAAAGAGAATACATGAGATATAAGCAAATAGCAGAGAGGTCTCCCAGGGCGGTGAGCAAGGGTTCCTAGCGCCCCAGACACAGACGCTACAGTTGTGGAGCTCTGTTACTTTTAGATTAGACAGTTCGACATTAATTTAGGAAAGCCCCTGATGCATAGCTGTCACCCAACGTTTGTTGAATGAATGAGTGGCCAAGTTAACAGAGGGACCTCTAGAAACCCTTAAGCCTCAGAGCACACACCGTCCACTGTATTTATCCTCTGTTCTTTACTCCTTTCCTCTCACCCCATCCCAGGCATGCTGGCCCCACCCTCGACAAAAACCTGCCCCTTCAACAAAGCCCCACCCCCTCAACGGTCCCACTGACTGCCAATAACCCTGGTCATGCACTGTCCTAGGGACCTGACTGACAATCAGCTGACCACACTGCCCCTGGCTGGGCTAGGAGGCCTGATGCACCTGAAGCTCAAAGGGAACTTGGCCCTGTCTCAGGCCTTCTCCAAGGACAGTTTCCCGAAACTGAGGTGAGAGCTTGGCTTGCCCTCTGCCTGAGGAGGTGTGTGTCCCAGACACCTTGAGAGAAAAAGCCACAGAGTCTCACCCTGAGAATAGCTTGGGGTTTGGCTCCACTGATCCTGTCAGCTAACCAGGGACATGACTCTATTTCCTCCTCCCCGCTATCCCAACCACCAATCTAAGGGCACTGGGACCTGAGGGGACAGGAGTGAGCCGAGCAGAGGTTCTTTAGCCCTCTTTATTCCTTGCCAGTTTCTCCACAGCCTGGTGATCCCATCTTCACTTAGGCATCATCTGAGGCACAGAATCAGGGCAGAGCCTAGGGCACTGATGAATGGAAAGCGCTGCACAGCCAGTGCCTGGTGCTAATGACATCCAGGCTTCCTCCATGTAGTGGCGGCAGCAGAACAGCCTGTGTGGCCCAAGCTTTGTCTGCTGCAAGCTAATGAGATGCCCAAGGCTTCTGCCCTCACCCTCAGAGGGCACACAATCCAGTTCTGTTGTGCCAGGAGCTGGGCAGGGGACAGGGTGTGGGTTTCACGGAAGACAAGGGTCAAGAGTCACTGGGGAAAATGTTGCTTAAAAAGGAGAAAGAAAAGAAAGAAAGAAAGAAAGAAAGAAAGAAAG
Organism: Mastomys coucha; assembly: GCF_008632895.1. Lineage (NCBI taxonomy): Eukaryota > Metazoa > Chordata > Mammalia > Rodentia > Muridae > Mastomys > Mastomys coucha. The sequence continues at coordinate 31,611,049 of NW_022196891.1, read as the reverse complement.
AAAGAAAGAAAGAAAGAGAGAGAGAGAAAGATAGAAAGAAAGAAAGAGAGAGAAAGAAAGAAATGAGGGAAGGAAGAAAGAAAGGAAAGTGGCTGGAGAGGTGGCTCAGGGGTTCAGAGCTCTTGCTGCACAGTTCTGATAACAGGAGTTAAGATCACAGCACCTGTATAAAGCTGGAATCCCATACATGCCTGCAATCCCACCTCCGAGGAGTATAGAGACAGGAAGATGGGTTTGCTGGCTTCTAGCTTAGCCAAGAAAGCAGGCTGAGTTCAGGGAGAAACCTTTTCTCAATGAAATAGCTAGAGAGCAATAGAGAAGAGAGCACTTGACACCCTCTTCTGGTCTCTGCTAGTGTGCACAAGAGCGTGTACATATACTCGGACATAAAGAAAGAAAGGTAGGTGTTGTGCATGGCCCTACAAACCTGGGAGGTGGAAGGAAGAAGACGGGCAGTTCGCAGCTATCCTTGGCGGAGTCTGAAGCCAGCCTGGGACACGTGAAATCCTGTCTTGAAAGGAAATAAAAAAAAGGATGGAGGGAAAGAGGAAAAGGAGAGGAAGAGAGGGAAGGAAAGACAAAGGAAAAAGGAGAAAGAAGAATAAAAAAGACTCTATACCCCCTTTCCCCAGCACTTGGGATCAAACCCAAGGGGCGTATGCCTGCCAGGCAAGTGTTCCATTGCTGAGTCACACCCCAGCCCCTGCCTCCTTAAATACTAGACAAGAGTTACTGCTGGGGAGGAACAGAGCGCCCTGGGTGCTGTGTGACCTTGGAGAAATCACTCCCACCTCTGAGCCTGCTGTGGGGACTTCTAAATCACTAGGTAGAAGGCTTCTCTCTACCCTCTCAGTCAAGCTGAATGAAAAGAAGACTAGAGTCTCTCCAGAGTCCATTAGGGTCAGGAATCAGGCTTCAAGATTCCTCTCAAGAAACGTCTAGAGTTGTGGTTCTCTCAACCTGTGGTCTCAAACCCTTTTGGGGTGGAATGACCCCTTTACAGGGGTCACCTAAAACCATCAGAAACACAGATTATTTAGGTTATGATTCATAATAGTAGCTATGAAGTGTCAACAGAGATAATGTTATGGTTGGGGGGGGGGTGTCACCACAACATAAGGCATTAAAAGTTGAGAACCACTGCTCTAGAGGGAACAGAGCGCTCTGGGGTTGGAGACCAGGCAGTGAGGGTATCTGCACTAAGGTCTTAGATCCCAACCACACTAAGGCAACCGCTCCCCGGCCCTAGGATCCTGGAGGTGCCCTACGCCTACCAGTGCTGTGCTTATGGCATTTGTGCCAGCTTCTTCAAGACCTCTGGGCAGTGGCAGGCCGAGGACTTTCATCCGGAGGAAGAAGAGGCACCAAAGAGACCCCTGGGTCTCCTTGCTGGACAAGCTGAGAGCCACTGTGAGTGTCTGGGGACCCTGCGCTATGGGTGTTTGGGGGCTGAGGAGAGGAACGTTGAAGGGAGGCTTAGAGACGTATTAGTGGGGATCCTTGTGACATGGAAGGAAGTGTTCTGAGGACCCCCTATAAAATATGTCTCGGGGAAAAAAGGAAAGCAGAATGCGTTCCTCTTCCCAGGCCCTGTGTTCCCAACCGCAAGGACAGTTAGGATAGAGAGGGGAGTCCTGGCTGTTAAGATTTCGTTTTTTTTTTTTTTCTTGAACGTCTCCTAGTGTCACAGAGAAGCTGAACAGGAAAGATTAAATCTAAAGCTGGGTGTGGTGCTGCCATACACACCAGGCATCCAGCAGGCCCATGGGGAAGGTAGGAGGTTCAGACCTTCAGTGTTATCATCATCTACATAACCAGGTTAAGGCTGGTCTGGGCTGCGTGAGGCGCACTTAGAATATCTCATGCTGGTGTTAGAGGGTAGACAGAACTCAGTCCAAACCCAATGACACCATGTACCATTTGGGTTTGCCGTCGACATATTTTAACCTGAGCTCAATGTCCTTATCTTTCAGTAAAAAAAAAAAAAAAAAAAAAACCAGATAATACGTTTCTCAGTGGCTGTGAGGAAGGACTGGAGGGTTCCGTGCAAGGCAAAGTGTTTTAGTCAGTGGGGACAGTGTTGCTGTTTAAGCTAGAACACAGATTATGGAAGTCAAATCCTGTAGTGTCTGGGGATCTCTGAGAACATCCCTCCTAGTGAATGGAAATAGGACAGAAGCATCTCCCATAGAGGGTACAGACTCCCAAGAGGAGGAGGAGGAGCCCAGGAACTAGCAGGGCCAGCAGACAGCTATGCCCGAGGGACAGTCCCGGATGTCTGCCGCATACTCCTTGGGGGAGTAAGACAGGTCTGGAAAGAGAAATGGAAAGTTTCCTTCCACAAGGTGAAACTTTCCACTGGGCTTAGATTTTGGAGAACCATGGGCCTGTTGAGTTAGTGGGCTTGCCTGGTGCCTGTAACAGGAGCCAGGGCAGGGCCCCCCACTTCCTGTGAAAGCAGAGGAGCAGAAAGAAAGCCAGGAGCTGCTGTTCCAGCCAGATTCGATTTCCTCTTCATTTGAAGAGCGGTTACTTAACACCTTGGCCGTGACTTTCCCAGCCTCAGACAGTCTGTAGGTCTCACCTCCTGTATTTCATTCATGCATTTTTGATTTCAAAGAGTCTCTGAATTCCTTTCTGGAGCGGATGGGCAGGTGGGCAATGAAAGGCAGAGAAGAAAATGCCAAGACTCGGTGGGTACACTCTGGTCTCCTACCTGCCCTGAAGCTGTCCAGGTCAAGGGCAGCTCCATAATATTCCAGTCTCCTGGGAAATTCCTAACAGATGTTTACCTGTGTAAGTGGGGAGCAAAGATCTACACAGGAACCTGACTTTGTGAGCCAAAGATGAGGAAAAGTCAAGCAAAGTCATCTACTTATTCTCCTGTGATAGAGGGAGCTAATGAGACACTTTGACCCTCTGACATGAGCCTCAGTACAGACAGAATCTATTGGTGTATGTATGCATGTGTATGTGTGTGTATAGATTCATGTGGCTATAGGGCCAGAGATTGAAGCTGCATGCCTTCCTCTATTGCTTTCCACCTTATTTTCCACTCTGCCTTCTACTGAGTCCAGAGAGCACAGATTGGCTATGCTGATCGGCTGGGATCTTCCTATCCCCTTCAACCCCAGAATCCCCATGTCAACCCTGTTCTCTCCATCTGTGTGTCCTGCCTGTGCTGGGGCTTCAGATGCATGCCACTGTGCCTGGCTTTTATATGTCTGCTGAGGCTCTGAACTCAAGTCTTCATGTTTGCTATTGAGAAAGGTTTCATGTAGCCCAGACTTATTTCACACTTGCTTTGTAGGTGAAGATGACCTTGAACTCCTGATCTTCCTGCCTCTACCTAACAAATTCTGGAATCACAGGCATGCCCTACCATGCTCAGTATTAACATTCCCCCTCTTCCTCTTCCTTCTCCTCCTCTCCTTCCCCCTCTTCCTCTTTCTCCTCCTTCCCTTCTACCATCCCTTTTTCCCTCCCTGCCTCCCTTTTCCTCCTCTTCCCTCCTTCCCTCTTCTTCCTCCTCCCTCCTTCTC
>NW_022196891.1:31606261-31607497 GCF_008632895.1 Mastomys coucha | reverse complement strand
CCCCCCCCGCTGTCCTTGAACTCACTCTCTAGACCAGACTGGCCTTGAACTCAGAGAAATCCACCTGCCTCAGCCTCCCTAGTGCTGGGACTAAAGACATGTACTACCATCTCCCAGCTTCCAACATTCTTCTTCATGTGCAGTGTTCATAACAGGATGTGGAACTGCAATGATAGGCTAGCTCGAGGAGGAACTATGTAATCATTGTAGCTGTCTTTATTAGAGCAGCCACGAGCCACACTCTGTGTAGTACTTACAAGCTAAAGATGACTGAGCACAAGAAAATGCAGAATAGTGGAGAGTGAAATGTCCCTTGCAGAGATCTAGAAATATACAATATCCACAAGCGGCGAACATGTAGCTGTCCAAATACTGGTGTCCAAGAGTAGAAATAGCAGGGCTGTTGAATGAGCAGTGTTGAGCAGTTAGGTAGGGAGACATCAGCTTAAATAAAAGAGATTAACTTTTGTCAGTTAAGACAAAAGTGGGGCTTTAATGACAGACACCAACACCCTAGACTCTGGACATATTCTGTTTTCCCTTCTTAGATGACCTAGACCTGGATGAGCTCCAGATGGAGACAGGGGACTCAAAGCCACATCCCAGTGTCCAGTGCAGCCCTGTTCCAGGTGAGATGGGTGTCTGGGGATCTGGGGAGGGGGTGCCCGATTGCCTGGTTGAGAAGCCAGTTTAGCTTGTCTACAGTCTATATTGCAGATATTTTCTTTGCCCAAAGCTCAACCTGCTGGGGCGAGGGTCGGGTGTAATCCTTGTTGAGAGGAGCTGGAATTTCTTCCCTTGGGTGTCTACACAGAGGAAGCAGCGGGGTTGGGAAAGGTCAAGCAGCCTTCACAATGCAGCCAAATCAAAGGGTATGCATCTAGGAATAAGCTGTTCTCATGGAAGAGAGAAGTGAGGAAGAATGTCTTGATGTCATTGCTGGGGCTGCTGGGGCTGCTTTTTGAGCTTGCCCTCAAACAAACACACACCACAGACTCATAGGGCCAGGAGAAGCTCTGAAAGATCACCTTCTCCATCCCGAGAAGAGTAAAATTTCTTTATGAATGTCTTTTAGGGTGGGAAAACTCTGGGTACTTCCTGAAGTACTTCCTTAGAGCCAGGAAAGCCTCCTCTGGAGTCTAACCTGGGGCCATGAGAGCCATGTTGCTGGAAAGGAAAGAGAGGGACTCTTTTTTTCTTTTCTTTTCTTTTCTTTTTTCTTTTTTTTTTTTTTAG
>NW_022196891.1:31596025-31605620 GCF_008632895.1 Mastomys coucha | reverse complement strand
AACTTCTGGGCTAATAACCACTTATCAGTGAGTGCATACCATGTTTGTTCTTTTGTGATTGGGTTACTCTTTTTTTCTTGATGTCACACAACCTAAGTTTTTTATTTGATAGATTTTAAGTGAGAAAGAGTCCCTTCCCTGTGTATAAAATGTCAACAGATCCAGGAATTGTAGTATTTGCCTTTAATCCCAGTACTCAGGACACAGAGGCACATGAATCTCTGAGTTTTGAGGCCAGCCTGGTCTACATCTCTAGTTCCAGGACAGCCAGAGCTACATAGTGAGAACCTGACTCAAAAAAAGCCAAACCAAAGCAATAAAACACCAACAGGCCATGTCAGAAGACAGTACAGTGCTGTGTGGGCCAAGAGCTGTTCAGAATAAAAACAAAATTACAAACAGTTAGCTGTTTTTATTTCATCCCACCTTCGTTTTCCAGATTTCTTTGGCTTAAGCCCTTTGCCCAGAAAGCTTTCAGCTTTGACCTTGCTCCAGACCAGCGGTTAGCTCTTAGTGGCAAAGTACACCCTCTAGTGGCGGATGGGGGAAAGAACCAGAGGCATATTTTGCTAGAAAACCCGTGCTTCAATAGCTCTGCCTCAAGAATTTCATGTCTGAAAATCAGCAATTAACAAGGATGAGGTAAAAGAGAAAGTTCTGGAAAACAAGGTTCAACTTGAACTTGCTTTTAAATAACTCACACAAATGGTCAGATAAATTACTGCTCATCATATGCTGGGGTAGTTATTATATAGCCATTAAAAATATGTTTTTGGAGGTTGTGAGGAAGTATGCAAAGCTTAATTTAAAGAGAATAAAATAAAAACTTATTTTAAATATATATATATATTTAAATATATATATGTATATATATATATATATAAATTAAAACCTGGAAGAAAGTATGCCAAAATAAGGAGTTCTTGTTGAGAGGTGAGGCCATAGACGGTTTAAATTTTGCCATGCTATATTTTCAAATTTCCACCTATTATTTCATAATCAGAAAAATGTTTTTAAAATAGCTCCCACAGAAATCTCTTAAATTCCCAAGCCACCTAGCAATACATTGAAAAACAAGTCCAGAGCCAAAGGAAATGAGAAAATACTATGCCCAAAAGTTACAAGGTGACTTAGGAATAGCATTGGGGAGAGGGATGGAAAGACGCCAGGATCTTACCAATCTACTGTGGGGTCAAGTTGGAAAACTTGAGAAGTTCAAAGTATTTTTTTTCTTTGTTTTTAGTTAGGGTCTTACTATAATCTCAGGCTGACCTCAAACACATCCTCCTCCTGCCTCAGCTCCCTGAGTGTTGGGACTGCAGATGTGAACTGCTATACTTGGCAAAGTTTTCTATATTTTGATTATGCCCTTTGTCTTCCAAATACTGATTGCACGATAAACATGAAGTGTACTCAAAGCAAGGGAGAGCCAGCCTACGTCTACCCAGGACTTCTCAACTGTGGAAATGTCAGTGACTGCTTGGGTAGTCACCTCCGTAAAGCGGTCGACTCTGGACAGCTCCTCATTCTGCCTTTGCCCCAGCCATGTCTCTTCACTCCAGTAGGGTAGTTTGTTCCTTCTTGCTCTTTAGGAAGACTGAGTTTCTTAGCATTTCCTCAGGTCTGGATTTGCATTGCATGACACATCTATTTCTGTGTATTTTCATTGCAGTTTCCTCATAGTCGTGCCCCCCCCCCCCCTCATTTCCAGGAGTTTTCTGAGTTTTTCAAGTCTGTATTTCGGAGACAGAAATTCTCTCCTGTTGGTCCCCTTTGCATTGGGAGTCGTCTGATCACAGAGCCTGGCTTTGCCAGTGAGCTGGGTTCTAGCATCCCTGGCTCTGGGCTAACAATCTGCTCTTCTCTCTCACAGGCCCCTTCAAGCCCTGCGAGCATCTCTTTGAGAGCTGGGGCATCCGCCTGGCTGTGTGGGCCATCGTGCTGCTCTCGGTACTCTGTAACGGGCTGGTGCTGCTGACCGTCTTTGCGGGCGGGTCCAGCCCGCTGTCCCCGGTCAAGCTTGTGGTGGGTGCGATCGCAGGCGCCAACGCCCTGACGGGCATTTCCTGTGGTCTCCTGGCATCGGTGGACGCCTTGACCTTCGGCCAGTTCGCTGAGTACGGAGCCCGCTGGGAGAGCGGGCTGGGCTGCCAGGTTACCGGCTTCCTGGCCGTCCTGGGCTCGGAGGCGTCGGTGCTGCTGCTCACACTGGCGGCCGTGCAGTGCAGCATCTCCGTGACCTGCGTCCGAGCCTACGGGAAGGCGCCGTCGCCAGGCAGCGTCCGCGCAGGCGCACTGGGATGCCTGGCGCTGGCCGGGCTGGCCGCTGCGCTGCCGCTGGCCTCGGTGGGGGAGTATGGCGCCTCTCCGCTCTGCCTGCCCTACGCCCCACCCGAGGGCCGGCCCGCCGCCCTGGGCTTCGCGGTAGCCCTGGTGATGATGAACTCGCTCTGCTTCCTGGTGGTGGCCGGCGCCTACATCAAGCTCTACTGTGACCTGCCGCGGGGTGACTTTGAGGCCGTGTGGGACTGCACCATGGTGCGCCACGTGGCCTGGCTCATCTTTGCAGATGGCCTCCTCTACTGCCCCGTGGCCTTCCTCAGCTTTGCCTCCATGCTGGGCCTCTTCCCTGTCACCCCTGAAGCAGTCAAGTCGGTCCTTCTGGTGGTACTGCCTCTGCCTGCCTGCCTCAACCCACTGCTCTACCTGCTCTTCAACCCTCACTTCCGGGAAGACCTGCGGAGGCTCTGGCCAAGCCCTCGATCCCCGGGACCCCTAGCCTACGCTGCAGCCGGTGAGCTGGAGAAGAGCTCCTGCGACTCCACCCAAGCGCTGGTGGCTTTTTCTGATGTGGATCTTATTCTGGAAGCTTCTGAGGCCGTGCAGCCCCCTGGGCTAGAGACCTATGGCTTCCCTTCAGTGACCCTCATCTCCCATCATCAGCCAGGAGCCACCAGGCTGGAGGGAAACCATTTTGTAGAGCCCGATGGAACCAAGTTTGGGAACCCACAACCTCCCGTGAAGGGGGAACTGCTGCTGAAGACAGAGGGAGCCACATTGGCAGGCTGTGACTCTTCCTCGGGTGGAACCCTCTGGCCCTCTGGCTCTCTCTTTGCCTCTCACTTGTAAATATCCCTCCCTGTTTGTCCTCTCCCCTCTCAATGATGGCTGCTTATAAAAGAAAGACAACTATGACTCCACAGCAGGATGGCCAGTGCCTCTGGCTCCATTGTTCTCTCTCCCTGGCCATAACCAATGAGTGCTTCCAGGTCTTGCTTTGTCTTGGCCTTCAGTTTCACTTTCACTCTGGGCCTTCCCGGTCCAATCCAGTATGTCTGACAGAGACCTGGGAAATTTGCATAGGAGAAAGGAGAAAAGCAAAAGATAGTGAAAGTTGTGGGGACCTGACAGAGCCTTGATCAGTGAGTGTACAGTGAGTGGGGAAGTCTCACAGAAGAAGGGACTGGAAGACAAACTACCAAAGACATTGGAGCGCCTCCCCTATGACTCATGGATAGGATATAAAATGTGTTATGTATCCCATTAATCTTGACCTATGCTGTGCCAAAGTGCTTCCTGTTAAAATACACTTTGGAAGGCATGGCATATTATGTCCCTTCCTTAGAGTCATGGGGTCATGTTAGTGTCTAAAAGGGCCCGAGAATTAGGACCTTTTGGCTTAATTACCACAGCAGTTAAACTTAATTATTTGACGATAGGTTTCTGCTTGCTTTTCGTGGAACACTTAACAAATCTCTCACAGGACTTAGCACGGTTTTTCTCCCAGGGGACTCATCTTCACACCATGGAGTGCTGCCTATGACATCACAAGATGCCGCCCTCTTTCTAAGCCCCTATTGAAGCCAACCTGCTGTGAAGTGCCAGCAGTGACTGACATCCAGGACAGATTTTGCATTCTGCTCCCCTCCCACCCCACTTATCCTACTGGAGCAGACACCTGGAGAGCCTGCCTCAGCCCCCTTGGGATGGGGAGGAAGAGACCTTGTGTATGCTCCCACCCCACACCGACCCCAAGCAGTAATGAAATTTCTGCCCTCAGCAAGACAGGACTCTAAGTCCTGGCAAGAGTCACACTGTTCTATGAGCTTCCCTGAGCTTCCCTATGAACTTCCTCCTTCGTATAGTTTTACCTTGTGTGCATCCCACCCTGGCCGAGACCTCTCTTCTCACCCCAACCCTGTTTCTGGGAGGGATGGACAACCCAAAAGAAGGGATATTTGTATTTTAGGGGTATTGCATTTTAGGGAGTGCTGTAGTTATCTGGGACTCCTGGGTGCCTCCAACAGGTCTTTGATCCTTCTATCTCTCCCCTCTTGATTTTCCTTACCTTATACTTCCCCGAGTGCAGTTGAGGGATTATGCAGTGCCTCCTGCCCCACTCCAAACACAGTTATTCAATCTCAGGGAGAGGAGGTAAGAAATGGGAGAAGTCAAGATTCAGCAATAGATGATAATTGCTCCTGGGACCGCCGCCACACCACCATTTACCTAGAAAGGACTGAGTTGGGATCCTGAAGCCCAGTGGAGCACCATTCTCTGCCTGAATCCTCTTGTGATCCTTAGCCAAGTCCTCTTCCCAAAAACTCCACCTTTAAAAGAAGCAGAGAAGGCCCTTCTCTAAGTTTAATAGTTAACTTTCCATAGTTTAACTTCTCTGCGGTCACCTGAGTGCCCAGTGAAAATTTTGCCATAGGTCAACAAGCGGGGTGGAGAGATGAGTCAGAGGCCATGCCTGGAGCTTGGAACATTTCTAAGCCTCCTGTGATTCACTGAGTGGCCCCTAGACTCTAGAAGGCTCAGAAGCAGAAAACGGTGGCTTTCCGTAGGGTCTTCTCATGGGGCCGGTTTCAGAGTGGGCATTCACTAAATGATGGCAAATTTATTTATCAATTGTTTCTTGGTGCTTGATCTCTTTATTTCCCCAGGGCTCTGAGAGCCCTTGGTGGGAGGTCCCTGCACCCTGAGGTGGTTTTCTGAGACTCCCTAGGGATGCCTGTTTTGTTTTGTTTTGTTAAGTTAGGGTTTTACTTCTGTGAAGAGTTGCAGGGCAACTCTATAAAGACAACATTTAATTGGGACTGGCTTGCAGGTCCAGAGGTTCAGTCCATTATCATCAAGGCAGGAGCATGGCAGCATCCAGGCAGGCATGGTGCAGGAGGAGCTGAGAGTTCTACATCTTCATCTGAAGGCTGCTAGCAGAATACTCACTTCCAGGCAGTTAGGACTAAGGTCTTAATGCCCACACCCAACAGTGACACACCTACTCCACCAAGGCCACACCTCCTAATAGTGCCACTCCTGGGCCAAGCATATCCAAACTCTCACAATGGCATAATCGGCATCCTTTTGGGGAGCCTTGACTTCTAGCAAGTTATCTAGACTTTCCCCCTGCTCTCTCTGCCTACACCATGATGGGATCATTTTTTCCCTTTGTAGTTAAGGAACTGGCTCTGAAATAGAGTGAAGCGGCCATGTGTCGGTGGTCTAAGAATATAAGGCATTGTTCCTTGAAGAGGTCTTCTATGAAAATGAGCCAGCCCCTTTGGGCTGCAAGCTTTAGCACGACACTGTTGTCACCTTAACTGTCTGCTTCGAAATCTGGGCATCAGCCAAAGTTCAACTTTCTCATTAAAGAAGAGGCAAGGGAGAAGAGAGTTGAAGTTTCTTCCATAAACTTTCATTTAAAACCTCTAGCCAGGACTGGTGGTGCACACAGATAATCCCAGAAAGTGGGATGTGGAGGCAGGAAGATCGAGTGTTAGGGTCATCCTCAGCTACATAATGAGCTTGAGACTAGCCTAGGCTACATGAGACTCTCTCTCAAAAAAAAAAAAAAAAAAAAAAAAAAAAAAAAAAAAAAGCATGCAAACAAAACCTCCTAATACTAGTTCATATACATTTACCCCAAATAAGATCGAGTAGTCAAGTTTCTTTGTGTTTTATTCTGGGCCACATTTCTAGCAAGCCAGGATGTCATTCCTTTGGCGATCTCCTTTGTGATCAGTTGAAGACCATTGTCATCTTCTAAGCAAACTTCCGGGTCTCTGTTCTACATAAATATTTGGATCTGACAAGAAAGACTGTGAGTCTTTGACTGATCACAGGATGAAAAACTGAACTGTTCGGAGCACCTAAGTGCTCTCTTGTTATCGTTAACAAAAATCTTCCCAAAGAGTGACCATGGCAAAGAATGCACTCCACGGTTGAGATGGTAGAGGTAGAGATGCCAGCACTTGGTACGTACTACCACGGGCTCTGTGTGCTGTGCTAGTAGTTAGTGCCAACCACCATCTTTTCTTACATGGAGGAGAACTCATGGTGGACCATGGCTTGTTAAGCATCTCATCGAAATGAAAAAACCAAAAACAAACGTAGAGCTAGAATCAATGGGAAGGTTATGAGTTGGCAGGGCTTCGTACTCGGCACTCCCTTTCCTCGTCCCCCCCACCCCCCGCTCCTTTGGGCTCACTTTGCCAGGAAGAGTACAAGCTTAAAGAGTAGGGGAGGAGGAGAAGAAAGAACTGGCAGTTGGCAGTAGGCTCTGGAGGCAAGGATGGAAGAGGTAGTAGGAACTTCCTGGCCCCCATCCCTCTGACTACCTCTGCTCTGGGTTACCCAGTTCTCCTTCCTATGACCCACCACCTCCACATCCCTTCTGGGTTCCAGTCTCATGTTCTGTCCCACCCCCAGCCATGTGAACTATAAAAATGGACAAGTTGTAAATATCTGGTTTTTCTGTATAATAAAGCACCTATGAAATATCACATGTGTGCTTCTGCTCCTTTAGCTGCCCCTGAGGGAACCGCGGGTATGATGGGTGTGGGGTGGCTTTAAGGAAGGGAGGTGTGGTCAGAGGGCCAAGCTCATTACACTCCCCTTCTGAATTCTGGGGCATTCAGACCATAGCCAAGGAGGCTCTGGGTTGATAACCTGGAGGAATCAAAACCAGTCCTGGTCAACCGTGTTGAAGTGTCCTTTGTGTGCACCGGGTCAGACAGAACAGTCTAAAGGGAGTTGTGAATAGCTTAGGTTTTCTGTGTCTCAGACCTTGAAGCCTTGCCAGACCCAAGCCTCCTGCTGAGGTTTCCACCAAAGAATCAGCTGGTTTTCTTTTTATTGCACAAACTTGCCATTTACTTCCTTTTTCTTCCTTCCCCGAAGTGATGACATTCCCAAGGAAATGGGGAAGGCGAAGAGATAAAGGTTCACAAAATCCTGCAATCATGGGACATGACGCAAACCAAAGTGATCCAGGAAGAGGAAGCTCAATTGAGAAAATGCCTACATCAGATTGCTTATAGATGAATCTGTGGGTCATTTTTTTTTTTGGACTAATGATTGATGTGGGAGGACCCCACCTACTTGGGGGTGGTGCCACCCCTGGGCAGGTGGTCCTGAGTTTATCTTAAAGCAGGCTGTCATGGGAAGTAAGCTACTAAGCAGTGTTCCCCTGTGGTCTCTGCTTCAATTCCTGCCTCCAGGTTCCTGCTCTGATTTCTTTTTATGATGGACTGAAAGCTGTACGCGGAAGTAAACCCTTCCCTCCCATGCTGGTTTTGATCAGTGGTTTATCTCAGCAACAGAAAGCAAACTAAGACAGACTTAGTGTCAGAAACCCTTCTCCTTCTCCTCCCGTTTACCTCTTCCTCCATCACTACATTTAAATATTTTCCAATGTACTTTTTTTTTTTAAGCTGGTGCATAATCCTAATTCCCTTTGGAGAGACATATGATGTCTTCACAAACATCCGACCTCTGCTCATTTTGAATGGAATATTCCAAACTCCTCACCCTTCTGGCCCAACGACAGGGGAGCCCATTTTCTCAGCCCTGTTAGGCTTGGTTAAGAGGAAAAACGTGTGGTTGACTCCAGTCAGTGTATTCAGAATCTGAGCATCTAAGCAAACCCGAGAGCAGAGAGTCCTGGCATGGTGAGGTTTTTATCTAAAACCAGAGGCTGTTCTGGTTGAGCCAGCTCTGGGTTTCAGCCAGTGGGAGTCTGGCATCAGCCACTCATGCCCACACGAGCATGCTCTGCTGTGTCCTCTAGGCCTGTTTTTATGTCTCTCTGCTTTGCAACCACAACCAACTGCTCCGTTCCTCCTCGCTTTTGTTTAAAAGCTTTAATCTAATCTTTGAACAAGTATTACACTGACATGGCTCGAACAGCAGAAGTTAAGTCTGTCTCCCCTGTCTGTTCCCCTCTCTGTTCCTCTTTGTTCCACTTCTAAGCCTTCACTGGTTCCCAGTGTTGAGACTGTCTCATCCTTCAAGAATGGACATGCATAATACACACACCACTCACGCTCACGCGCGTGCGTGCATGTGCACACACACACACACACACACACACATATACACACGTGCACACACACACATACATATACATGCACACACACATATACACACGCGCGCGCGCACACACACACATATTATACACGCGCACACACACACATACATATACATGCACACACACATATACACGCGCGCGCACACACACATACATGCACACACACATATACATGCACACACACACATACACACACACACACATACACACACACACACACACGCTCTCATGAATGCTTTCGTCTTCTTTGTTTTTCTTTTCTGAGAGTCTCTTTACAGCACACTCTGGCTTCGAACTTGCTGTAGGGCAGAGGCTAATTCTATCATTACCTCCCCAGAGCCAGGATTCTAGGCACGTGTCTCCATATTCAATTTATGCAGTACTGCTGGGGATCAAACCCTAAGCATTATGCCAGCTAACATTTTACCAACTGAGTTCCATTCCTAGTTGTTGGGGTTCCCAGCCCCCTCCCCCGCGTATTCCATTTTTGGAATACTGGCAACTGAGCCATGGCTTTCTGCATGCTAGGCAAATGTCTACTATTTGGTTAGATTCCTAGCTCAGAGTTTTTACAATCCATATTTAAAAAAATATATATGTACTTGTTTTTTTTTTATTTTTTATTTTGGGTGGAGGGGAGGTTGCAGCATGCCACAAGAAAGTTTCGCTTTTTAAAAAGCTGAATATAGTTCAAATATCAATAAAGCTTTTTCTTTTTTTCATATCTATTTATATCCTTTCTGTGCTGGTTAGTTTATTATTATTATTATTATTATTATTATTATTATTATTATTATCATTAGTTTTTGTCACCTTGACACAAGTTAGGATCATCTAGGAAGAGGGAACCTCAATTTATCAATTGAGAAAATGTTTCCATAATATTGGCCTCTACAGGCCAATAAAATGCCCATGTAAGGGCATTTTCTTACTTAATGATTGATGAGGGAGGACCCATCCCACAATGGGGTTGTCACCTCTGGGCAGGCAGTAGAAAGCTAGTGGAGGGTTGGAAAGATGGCTTATTGGTTAAGGGTACTGACTGCTTTCCCATAGGACCTGGGTTCAATTCCCAGCACTCACATGATAACTTACAGCCACCTGTAACTCCAGTCCCAGGGAATCTGAAACCCTCTTCTGGCCTCTGTGGGCACCATGGATACACATGGTATAAGATAAAAATAACGAGAGAGAGAGAGAGAGAGAGAGAGAGAGAGAGAGAGA
>NW_022196891.1:31577899-31595330 GCF_008632895.1 Mastomys coucha | reverse complement strand
GAGGGAGAGGGAGAGGGAGAGAGGGAGGAGAGGGAGGAGAGGGAGAGGGAGAGGGAGGAGAGGGGGAGAGGGAGGGAGAGGGAGAGGGAGAGGGAGATAAATCTGAGCAAGCCATGGAGAGCAAACCAGCATAATGTTTTCCATGGTCTCTGCTTGAGTTCCTGCCTTGTCCTCCCTCGATGAGAGAATGTGGGACATGTAAGCCAAATAAACCTTTGTTGCTTTTAGTCGGCGTTTTATCACGGCAATAGAAACCAGACTAAGACAGAAATGGTACCAGGACCGTGGGCTATCACTGTGACAGCCTTGCTCATATTGTTTTGGGAGGACTGTGGCAATGGTTACTTACAACTTTGGGTTGGAAAACCCACTGAGTGCTCAGAGTGCAATGGGCTGTTGTGTTGTAGGAGCTTAGGAGACAAGGATGCTGCTGAGAGCCAAGCAGATGCTGGAGGCCAGGACTGTGAAATGTCAGGGCGTGAAAAGACTCTCAGGGCTGGTTGTGCATGCAGGTGGAACCTCTGCTTTGCTGGAACAATCGAGGCCAGCTAGCTGGGGCTGAAAACGTAGCTGTGATTAAAAAGAGAACAGCAGCCCTGAGGTGACATCTTCTGGGACCACGCCTTCAGAGTCGGCACATAGAAGCCGGGGTGCATCTCAGGCTGGCAGCTAAAGAGCATCCCAGGTGGTCTTGGTTTTGAAAGCACCAAGGGGTCATTAGAGAGCAGCTGAGGCTTGGCACTGTGAGAGGCTACAGGTAAAGGTGTAGCCTCAGTTGGAGTAGAAACCCCAGGATTGAAAGGGCACAGGGAAAACTGAAGCCTGGCACCCTGAGGTGGAGTCAGGGTCTCTGAGGCCCACTGGCCTCATTCACTGTATCCTCAGTTCTTTCTTATAGGGTAAAACAGAGAGAGATGCTTGGGAACTTTTTGTTGAGGAGAGGACGAAGTGAGTTAGAAGTGGGTGGTGTATGGATGTAAACCAGCACTTGGGACATACAAGACAGGAAGATCAGGAGTCTGCCTGGGCTACGTGAGACCATGTGTTAGAAAAAAATTTTAGAGTCAAATTAACATAACTAAATACATCCTTAAAGATTGTTCCTCAATTTGGCCAGAAGGTGCAAAGAATACAGAACAAGAGAGAACTTTATGTCTGAACTAATTCATTTGTATATATATTTTTAAATTTATATGAGAATACTGTCAGTGACACACCAGAAGAGGGAATCAGATCCCATTACAGATGGTTGTGAGCCACCATGTGATTGCTGGAAATTGAACTCAAGACCTCTGGAAGAGCAGCCAGTGCTCTTAACCACTGAGCCATCTCTCTAGTCCCCATTTATAATCTTATATTCTCCTTTCCCCCATTTCTTTTTGTCTGGTGTGTGTGTGTGTGTGTGTGTGTGTGTACACAGGCATTAACCCAGAGTTTATGTAGAGGTCAGAGGACAAGTCAAGGGAACCAGTTCTATCCTTCCATCATATGGGTCCTGGGTATCAGACTCAGTTGTCAGGCTTGGTGACATATGCCTTTATGCACTGAGCCATGCCACCACTCCTATGTAAAAGCACTTGATGCTTTTACCAAGGACCCAGGTTCAGTTCTCAGCCATGGCACTTCACCAACCACCCATAATTTCAGTTCCCAGGGAATTGATGCCTCCTTCTGGCCTATGTGCTCAGCAGGTACACAGTCATACACATAACTCTTAGAAGAACCCCCTGTATAGAGATTACTTAAAAGGCAGGGTTAAAAGTTTGAATCTCCGACTCTTCTCCCTGGCTATCATGATTGAGATGATGCCACTCTACTTATCAATTCCTTTAGAGTAGTTGTTTCCTGCCCAGTAACCACTCCTTTCCCTCTGACAACGATTTCCTTCAGGAAGTGCCCCCCTGCTCTTACAGTGTGTGCTTCAACTCACTCTTGGTTTCACGGGTGGGAATGCGCTCTGGGTCTTATCAACATTATCTTTCAGCTTCACTGATTGGCCAAAAGAAGGGCTCAGAACCAAGTCTTGTAGTAAGCTCTGATCCAAGAACTTTGGTGGAGTGAAAGAAGTACCGTCCCTGGAGCTGCCGGACTGGGAGGCTGCACAGGCGCTGGAGTGTCTGGGTTCCTGGAGAACAATGGGTCCTGACAGTATCATGCGAGCATCTCTACTAGCTGTGCCTAAAGACACTTCTGGACTTCACAGGCAGTGAGCCAATGATTTTTGTTTGCATGTGTGGGGATTTTTGATACTTGCATGGAAAGATGCCAAAGAGGTTCCTTTAACAAGTCCCACCTGTCAGCTCCAACCCAAGCCTAGTAGAAGTGAACTCCTTTGTCTTAGCAACCTTAGTTGAAGGCATCTACTGGAGTTTTAGTGGTCAAGGAAGATTGGCATGACCGTCAGGATAGGCTACTGTCTTAGTCATGGTCACTATTGCTATGATGAAACACCATGACCAAAACCAAGATGGAAAGAAAACTTTATTTGGCTCACACTTCCACATTGTAGCCCACTGTTGAAGGATGTCAAACAGGGCAAGAACCTGGAGGCAGAGCTGCTTACTGGCTTGCTCCTTACAGCTTGCTCAGTCTGCTTTCTTATAGAACCCAAGACCACCACCCTAGGAATGGCACCACCCACAATGGTGGACTGAGCCCCTCCCACATCAGCTACTAATTAAGAAAATGACCAACAGCCTGATCTTATAGACGCATGTTCTCAACTGAGGTTCCCTCATCTCTAATGCCTAGCTTTTGTCAAGTTGACATAAAACAAGCCAGGACAGCTATCATATGGACATGGGGCTTGGTGGGAACCCCTAAGGAGTAACTTAAGGCTAGAGGATGCTGAAGGAGGGGGCAGGGAAGAATGGAAAGAGCGGCTGAGAAGGTAGGCAGAGCTACTGGGCACTGCCCTGTTTGGAGTTAGTGCCAGAACTGGACAATCGCTGAATGTTAGCATCAGGAGGAAGTGCAGGAAGCAGGCACTGTCCTTAGGTTTTACTGAACCTCACTCAGACACATTATCAGTAAAACGAGAATGATGGTACCGAAATGCTGCAGGTACTGGAAAGATCAAAGATTTTTTTTTAATGTAGAGTCACCTGACAGTGACTCTCAGTTGAGTAGAAACCTGGAGATGGAGAGAACACAATCCTTAGGTGCTTTTGGTGGGAGGTCTGAGAAGCTGCTCAGAGAGGAGCTCATTGTCTAAATTAAATAATCTCAGGATCTTGGGTAAAGAAGACAGGCAACGATAGGGAAGGGACAGGCTAGTGGGATGTAGTGTCAGGAAAATAAGGACATAAAAGGTAAAGCCCTAGGCTGGGAAGGATGAAAGCCACTAGGCAGACTGTCATCATCTCTGATATAAACTACTTGTTAGAGGGATAGCCGCTCTCCGGGGTAAAGGGGGAATGGCAGGAGGCAGGGGTGACACTTGCTAAGCAGCAAAGTGAAATGTGTTGTTTCTTCACATAGCAAGTCTGTGTTGTCTATTGCTCCACCTCTCCTGGGTTTCAATGGCAGCCCTGCTCAGGCTTGGATTGCAAGCTCCCCAGCAGCCAGTTAGCCTGGGGAGCAGGTTCTAAAACCACACCCCCACACGCACAGTCGGTCCTTCCTTCCTTTCTCTAGGCTACCCCAACCTAAACAAGACAACCTGGGCAGGGGGGCCAACATGCTGATGGAAAAATACACACTTGGCTGGAAAAGGAACTTTATTTGTATGTGTTGAATTCCCGAAGCAGCCAAAGGATAAATAGCTCGTTCTAGCGTCAGCTGCCTGCCCACAAGGTGGGTGGTAAAATCTGTTCTTATTTAGATAGCTTGTGGGGAGAGGTGAAGTGGGGAACTGGGTGGGGGGACAGGAGGGGAGGGGAACTTGGAATCTGCAATGTTTATATGATCAGTCATGGATGTCATCTCTTCTCTTTAATTAGGGGTTTGAAGTTGAAAACACAGCCCAGTTTGGTTGTCCCAGGAACAAAGGAGACTGGCAAGTAGGCGGAGGCCATGGCAGCTCCCCAGGGCTCACCTATGCTCCAGCCCCCTGTCTCACTGTCTCCAGCCCCCTGCAAATACTGTACAAATGTCAATCGTGCTGGGCCCCATGCAGGATGCTTTACAAGCATCATTTCATTCCACACTCACAATAGTCTCTAAGTACCACAATATGGCCATTTTACACACGTGAAAATCAAGAGGAAGGTGTAGTTGATAATACTCAAAATCCTGGCCCGGGGATTCGTCTCCGCTGTAGACTATTTATGTTTTCAGATTAAAGGCACACATGGCCTTTTTATTTTTAATAAGCCTTAGGCAGCACAACAGCTGTACAGCTGCCTATCCACCATGCTGCTAGAGTCTACTTTCCTATCAATAACCCCGAGTTATTACTATTTATCTTGTTATTATGGGTTGCTCTTAGCTCCAATTGGCCAGCCCACATGGTCACGTTTTTTTTATGGCTCAGCTATCCCATGGTGGCTCTTTCTCCTCCTGCATCTTCTTCATGCTTCCAAAGCTGGAAAACCTAAGCCCCACCCATGTCTCTTCTGCCCAGCTATTGGCTGTTGGCATCTTTATTTACCAATCACAATTAACTGGGGGTTGGGTCACAGGGGCTACTTGCAGGCTCTAGGTCTTAGGGGCCTGAACTTAGCATTTCAATAGACAATAAAAGACAAAACCTCAATATTAAGGTCTAATATTAAGAATACTAAATTGGTGAGCAGTACCCATCAGAGCTGGAACTGGCTTTTCTTTTTCCTTTTTCTAAATTAAATTAAATTAAATTAAAAGGGGTGGGGGATAAGGTCTTGCAGCCTAAGTTGGCCTCAAATTTGCTATATAGTTGAGGATGGCTTTGATTTTGTCTCCATCTTAATCCATCCCTGTTTTTGGCCATTTCCTGACGAGTGAAGGAATTTGGACTTTTCTAACCTTTGGAGATGTTGCTTCTTTTCCCCAGCCTGTGCTCTATAGTCACAAGAGATGGATGACTTCCACTTTCAGCCCTGTTATATGTGAAAAGTCCCCTGTAACCACTCTATCCCCAGCACATGAAGCCAGACAACAGACACAAGCATTCTCTTAGGCTGTGAAGAAAACTAATTGGGTATGAGTTATGAGCTGGAGAATAGCTGACTCTAGAGCTGCTTCTACTGGCCGATAAACTTCTGAGGCTGCATTAAGTTGAACCTATCACAGCGTGTGTAGGAGATGTCTACAGGGAAGGAGGTGCAACTTGGATACATGAAGGGCTTATGGGTCAGGGAAGTAGACTGATTTTGTTGTTGTTGTTGTTGTTGCTATCTTCACTGCAAATGGAAGCCAAATCAGACTTCCACTGTTATGAGACCATTCTTGCAGCTGGGAGCACCATAGAATAAGTGGTAAGGAACGGAGAAAGCCACGGGCTCCGGGCCAGGTGAGAGACGAGACAGGTGACAGCAGCCTAAACTGGGACGCTGGCAGCGGAAGTGAGAGGGAACTGGTGGGGCTGACTAGCCTAGGTGATAAATAAGTGTTGGGGATTCTGTGATACACCATTTTCCTACAATTGCTTAAGTCACACTTTGATTTCGTCTCTGGTTTAGCTTGAACCAACCAGCGCAGAGCATTTCCCTGGCTCGTAAGGTAGACCAATGAGATTTTTGTTCAATGGAAAGCAGAGCTCCAGGGCCTGCTGGATGTGAATAAGAAAACATGACTGCCATTCACCTTCGAGAACTTTAAGAAGAAATGGTCACAGAGAGAGTTGGTATTATGTAAAGCAGATAGGGTGGCCAAGATCTCCTGATACTGCTGAGCCTCTGAAGCCACCAATCCATTTAGCCTACTCCTTTCCATTTAGAAGGACAATGGATTCTATTTTTGCCAGTCTGATTACACTAACAGCTGAAATCACCCTAACTGACATATTAATGACGTAGGAAATCCAAGTCTGCCTAATGAGAGTAAGATACAAATCTGGGATAAAATTAATTCGTAGACTTTAGAGAATAGTAACTGACTCCAAGAATTCTGTAAGGGAGGCTGGAAAGATGGCTCAAGCAGTTGAGCGTTTACTGCACCTGCAGAAGGCCTGGCTTTGGTTCCCATTACACACGGGCAATTTACAACCATCTGTAACTCTAGTTCCGGGGGACCTCTTGCCTCTTGAGTTCCTGCATGCATAGGATACACATCCACACAAACACATATGCACATAACATTAAATATTTTTAAAGAAAGAAATCTGTGGGCTGGAGAGTTGGCTCAGCGGTTAAGAGCACTGACTGCTCTTCTGAAGGTCCTGAGTTCAAATCCCAGCAAGCACGCACTGGCTCATGACCATCTGTAATGAGATCAGATCCCCACTTCTGGTGTGTCTGAAGACAGCTACAGTGTACTTACATACAATAAATAAATAAATCTTAAAAAAAAAAAAAAGAAGGAAAGAGAGAAAGAAGGAAAGAAAGGAAGAAAGGAAAAAATCTGTAAAGGTAGGTGATTTAATAACTTAGCATTACAACATCTGCATACCATATGCAAGGCTGTGAATTCAATCCTAATCTGTAGAAATCAGAAATTTGCATTTTTAGCAAATGTTACTTGTCATTAATGAGCAGATAGATTCCCATTGACTTTCTCAGTATAAGTCAGGACACATATCGCAGCTTGTTACTGAGTGACAGCAGATGCAGAACACACACTTATTCAGAGGTGCATTTTACCTATTGCAGCATTACCTTATGTATAAAACCATCACTACTACATCGCAGAGAGAAACATTAGTCTCTGTGTAGGCAGGTCCAGCCTTTATATTCCCTTTATATTCACATAGTACAGGTACTATATATCCTGGTTTTCCTATATCAGCTGGTTTATACTCCAGTCTGTTACCTCTATCATTTAATGGGATAACAGGACTGGGAGGATAAAGTGCTGGCCAAATCCACCATAAGACAAGTATATTGTGAAATCACAGAGAATTCAAGTCTGGCAACTAATTGTGCACAATAGTACTTGTCCCGGGCCAGGCATGGTGGGATATGCTTGTAAGCCTGGTCCTCAGGAGGCAGAACACTCCTCTGTGCATGAGAGGTTAGCCTTGGCTACACAGGAAGTCTCTGACTCAACATACAAGAGACTGTTGAACAAATGAAAGTTCCACTGTAGTAATTCCCAGCTACATAGATCCCAGAGGGAAACTGAGAACATCTAAGCACTGGCAAAGGGCACACTGCCTTAGTCCGCAGTTTAAGGCTTCTGAACACCACACTCACCAAAGCCTAGGGCAATGATTCTTAACAACTATTTTCCATGTATTCAAACACTGGGTCTCTAGTGATGGTAAGCTGACAAAATATTTTAACATTCTGATCATATAGCACTCTAACCAGTTCACTCCCAGACACACATTTCATATAAACACACACTTAACATTAAGTATTATTTATTTTTCAAGTTTAAAAGTTTTCTAAATACATATGTACAAGATAAATAAAACAAACTATCCTTAAAGAATTGCTGCATGGCAGAATTCGTAAACATACAAGGTCTTTTGTAAGGATACAAACATTTGTCATCAAATACAAAGAAAAACATTTAAAAGAAGCAAGCAAAAGAGACCACCTTGACACAGACTGCCAGGAACTAAGAGGGCCCAGGACAGACTCTCTGAACGTCAGGGGAAAACTTCTTTTCTATTCCTCCTAGTGGCCTGGCCTTCCTCTTCTGTGTTGAGTGGCTTTCCTCAGAGTCACCAACCTCCGATGAGGTGCCCAGCTCCTCTTCCTCAGCCTGCAAAGGAGAGAGGGAGTGAAACACGACATCTACAACGTTAATGGAAAAAACAGCTCTGTAATGCCATGTCCAGACAGTCTTTGTTTTAAGATTTCTGTGGGCATGTATTTCCTTCAAAAGCATCTTTGTCAAAAATTTTTGCATTCTTTATTTTTTTCATTTCAAACTTTATCAACTCAAAAAAACTAGGTATAACAATGTATGTCTACAACAATCAAGAGGTGCTGGGTGGAGGTGACACACTCCTTTAATCCTAGCACTCAGGAGGCAGAAGCAGGCAGATCTCTGACTTCAAGGCCACCCTAGTCTACAGATTGAGTTCCATGGCAGCCACAGCTACACAGACAAACCCTGTCTCAAAAAACCAAACCAAACAACCAAACAAAAAACCAACAACAATAATCAAGAGGCTAAGGGAAGAGGACTACTGAGTTTTAGACCGGCACATAGTAAGTTCAAGCCAGGCTACAAAATAATTTAATGAATACGATTTAGACATGTACACTATTTTGATAAGAGTGCTTAATCTGGGATACAGAATTTTTAAAAAGATGTATCCCCCCCAAAAAAGAAAAACTCTTGTCTCAAAAAGAAAGCAAAACACTATCAACGTAAACACCCCTTTCTCCGTGAATATGGTCCCACACAAGAAGTAAAACTTTCCCTTCTAGGCCTACCTTCTCATTATTTTTTAACTAATCCCTGGCTCAATATTAAAAAGGACAAATCAGGAAAACTTGGATGAGTCACCTTCCTTCTATCCCTTCTGCTCGCAAGAACAGAACTATCAAGTAGCTGCTGCCTGCCCTCTAGTGTTGTCAGAAGATGACAACTCTTAGATGAGTAGCTAAGCATTTCGCTGAATAATTTTTAGATGGTTACAACAGGACAAAGAATCCAATTAGCCATTCTAAAGCACAGTATGGATTTAGAAAAATTTTTTTAAGCAGCACCTTTTTTTTTTTTTTTAAGATTTATTTATTATTATAATTAAGCTGTCTTCAGACATCCCAGAAGAGGGCGTCAGATCTCGAGCCACCATGTGGTTGCTGGGATTTGACCTCAGGACCTTTGGTAGAGCAGTCAGTGCTCTTACCTCCTGAGCCATCTTGCCAGCCCGGATTTAGAAAATTTAATAAATATGATTTAGACATGTACTCTATTTTTATCTAAGTGCTTAAAAAAAAATCTCTGGGATACGGATTTTTTTAAAAAGATGTATTTTGTTTTTAATGATGTGTCTGTGCATGTTTGTGCACACAGGAGTACAGGAGTGCAGGTACTTGTGGAGTCCAGAATCGGATGCCAGGTCTCTCAGAGCTGGAGTTGGAGGCAGCTGTGAGCCTCCTGACAGGAATGCTGGGTGCTGAATTAAAGTCAGGAAAAGAGGAGCATGCCCTCCTAACCATTACACTGACTCTCTCCAGCCCCAGTGCATACATATAACACGTACATATGCATGTATATATTATATTTTCTTAATTCTGTGAGAATTTTAAACAATGTATCTTGATGACATATACTCTCTATTTTTTCCCTACCTCCTCCCAGACTCATCCCCTATCTTTCTCCAATATTAAGCCCTCTTCTTTTTATTTTTGATTACAAATTTTTCTGACTGGTGTGTAACTACTTTATAGATCAGGCTGGCCTCCAATTTAGAGATCTACCTGCCCCTGCCTCCTGAGTGAAGTGATTAAAGATGTGCATCACCATACTGGGCCTTAGTTTTCTTTTTTAAAGATAATCTACCAAGTCCAATTTATATTGCCCATATAATACTCAACAGAGCATGTTAACCTAAGGGAGGCCTTAAAGAAAAGTGGCTCTCCGTCCCCCAGAACTACCAACTGATGAGTTTTATTAGTGCCTCAGTTAGGGATGAGAGCTCATTAGCCTCTTCCACCCCCACAGATATAATACTCAAACTGATACTATTAGCAAATATCATACCTTTTGTTTCTGTCTTGCATGAGTCTCTGTCCACTGCCTGGCTTTCTTGAGAAAAGCTATCTTGTTATATTTAAATTCTGAAGACTGAAATGAAATCAGAGTTAAACAGAGAAACTGATTTGCTATGATGAGAACCAGCTGAAATATTAAAGGTACAGATAAAGTAGGCTATGGCTAGTGATACATACAATGTCAGCCATTAGTGGGTCATCAGGATTGGGCTCTGCCATGAGCAGCTGAATAGAAGTCAATACAGTGGCGATGTTGAGGGATGGTCTCCACGCACCCTATATACAAATGAACAATTGCGTTTGTGTGACAGTGTGACATTTGTTGAGCCAGGCACAGTGACCCATGCCTGTAATCTCAGTACTTATAAGGTAGAGGCAGGAGGACCAGGAGTTTAAGGTCATCCTTGGCTAGATGACACTGTCTCAAAAAATCAAAAAGAATGTGACATTGTATATAACCTAAGGACTTTTTGTTTGCCTGTTTGAGACAGAGTTTTATGTAACTCAGGCTGGCCTTGAACATGCTATGTCAATGAGGATGACCTTTAATTCCTAATCCTCCTGTTTCCCCTTTTCTTTTTTTTAGTGTTTCACTCAGTTTCCTTCCTTCCTTCCTTTCTTTGTTGAGACAGGGTTCCTCTGGCTGTCCTGGAACTCACAGAGCTCTACCTCCCAGAGTGCTGGGATCAAAGTCATGAGCTGCCATGCCAGGTTTGCCTCCCCCTTTCCAATGCTAAGAAAGCAGATGTTTGAGTCGGAGTCAATTCTTTAACCTTTACTCACCTTTGGTGGCAATTTGAGAATATCTAGACAAATTCTTCCACTAGAATCAATGTTTGGATGATAGATTGGAGTCAGAAATCGGATCTGTGGAGGTTCAAATGGGTACCTGTGAATGTGTAAGAGGAAGAAATTATTTTCGTGCTGCTTCATGACTAAAGACGTGCATCACCATACCGAGCCTTACAATTTATGGTGCCCATATACTCACGCATGTGGAGGCTTTAAAGAAAACAGACTCTCTATCCCCCAGAGCTATCAACTGTCATCAGTTTTATCAGTGCCTCAGTTAGGGGTGGGGACTCATTCTACAATTTAAGTCATTTCTTAAGTCACTAGCAGCTATCTAAAATAATGATGGATTAGAAAAATGTTACAAAGATAGCATTTGGAAGGCAGATCTTCCCCAAACATGCCAAAAATCAAAATTACTAGCAATCAAAAAGTTGAAATAATGGTACTAACACCATTTAGATCCCCCTACCTTCTAAACCCTACCAAGTATCTCCTAAGAATAAGAACACCATTATAGCTTTGAAAAGTTTTTTAAAAGAATCCCCCATTATCATTTATTATTCAAACTTCCTTGGTCTCCAAATTAACAAAAAAAGATTTATTTATTTACTTTTTATGTGTGGTTACCTGCACACATGTGTGCCTGTATACCATTAACATGCTTGGTGCTCAAAGGCCAGAAGTGGATGTATGATCCCCTGGAACTGGGATTATAGCAGCTGTGAGCTGTCATGTGGGTGCGAACTGAATCCAGAACCTCTGTAAGAACAGTCATTAAGCCATTTTTCCAGCTCCTGTCTCCAAATATTTTTATAGCTGTGTTCTTCAAACAGGCTCCAACTAGACTTACACATAGGATTTAGTTATCATATCTCTTCAGTGACAAACCTTGCAAAGTTCTAGTCTATTTTCAGAATTGATGTGACATAATTATTAAGCTACTCATTCAGGCTTAACAAGTTTGTCCAGGCCCCACCATAGTACAGAAATGTCCAGTTTTAATAGTTAAGACACTCATTTCATCCCTCTTCACTCTACACAAAACTATAGCTACAACTCACCTGACTGGAGTTGTGAAAGACACTTGACTGAAGGGGCCTTACACTAAAGTGGAGAAAGCCAGGGGCTGGTATCAGGGAAGACTGGGAGGGGGTGGATTTTTAATAGGTATGAAGTTAGAGTTTGAGAAGATGAAAAGGTTCTGGAGAAAAAATATTAATAGTTGCACAACACACCAGGTGGTGGTGGCACTGCTTTTAATCCCAGCACTTGGGGAGGCAGAGGCAGGCGGATCCCTGGATTAGATGCCAGCCTGGTCTACAGAACAAGTTCCAGGCAGCTACAGGGCTATACAGAGAAATCCTGACTCTAAAATCCAAAACCAAAACCAAACCAACCAAACATATAAAGAGTACAATGTTGTGAAATTTACACCTAAAATGGCTATAAGAATCAATTTTATATTATATAATATATATATATATATATATATATTTATCGCATTTTTTGGGAGGGGTGGGGCTCAGTTCCAGTGTGGCCCATTATTTTAGAGAAGAAAACTGAACTCCAAGGAGACAAAAACAACTACCACATTCCTAGTCACGGTAAAACTACGATTAAAACACTGCTTCTTAACTGCTACATTTAATGCTCTAAACAGTCTACTGTCTGTCTTTCAGTGGCTGTGCCTTACCTTCTAAGCTGACTCTAATTCATACTCACCTCTCAGGAATGAGAACTTCCAGTGTGAAAACACCTTTCTCATAAGGTGTATTGGCTCCCCCTAGTATTTCTTGAGAAAAGAAAGGAAGGAAGGAAGGAAAGTTAAAAGAGAACCAGATGATTGTAATTACCATACAAAGGGTTGAGGATGTAACTCAGTAAAGCGCTTCCCTAGCACATATATAAACCCCAAGTTCAGCAGGAAACAGTATATGAACCACACATGGTGGCATAGGTTAAAATCCTACTACTCCAAAGGTGGAGACAGGAGACTTATAAAGTCAAGGCCATCCTAGGTTATATTGAAAGTTTGAGGCCAACCTAGGCTACATGAGACCCTTTTTCAAAAGGCAAACAACAGAAACTGTGTCACATGAACCTTATAAGGCCTACAGTTCTAGATAAGGGCTAGAGATGCTCAGTGCTCAATGTTCTTCCAAAGGAGCAGAGTTCCAATCTTGGCACCCTTATCGGGTAGCTTATCACTACTGTCTGTAGCTCTAACTCAAGAGGATCTGATGCTCTCTTCTGGCTCTTTTAGGCACCTGTATGTGGTGCATGTAATCACACACACACATGAATCAAATCTAAACAAACAAACAAAGAAATGAAAGAAAAAAAAAAAAAAAGGAAATGGGTGTAAGACAGCAATTCAGTTAAGGCTTTTACTGTGTCTCCATCCAGTGTTTCTTGTCTGCCCAACCAGCCTGAAACACTGCTGTAAAAAGCTACCTAAACCTGTCTTTTTCTCTTTTTAAAATTATAATTATTGTGTGAATGTGTACACACATGCTATGGCATGCATGTGGAGGACAGAGGACAATTATAGGAGCTGGTTTTCTCCTTCCACCATATGGATCCTGGAGATTAAACTTGAGTTGTTAGGCTTGGTGGCAAGTGCCCCTACTCACAGAGACATCTTACTGTCCCTGTTGTCCTATCCCCCCCACCCCTCGCATCACCCAGCAAAATCTTAATTGGTTTCAAACTTGAAGCAGTCCTCTTTCTCTTGCCTCAGCCTCCAGAATCCTGAGATGGTAGACATGTGCTACCAGCATCCAGGTGACAGCCTTTAATTACACACCAGTACAAGATATAAGAAGTCAAAGAAATAGGAAAGGCCAAGCAAACCAACTAAGGGAGAAAGATGGCAGGGCCCTTTCTCCTTACTATGTCCTACTTTAATATCTATCAATGTGTGACATTTAGGGCAAACTTCAATAGGGCTACCACCATCATTGCAGGCACGACAGGATACCTACGAGCTCGCAGATCATCCACTTGGCTCTTTTCCTGCCAGCACGTGACGCCTGGGGGAGGTTCCACGGCCAGCATGTGCAGTTCTTTCTTCAGGCGTGAGGCTCTCTGCATGATCTCAAGTGAAAGGAACCAGAGACAGTTCACTGTTCCACACTGAGGGCTGGCGGGGGTGTTCTGGAAAAGAAAAGAAGCAACCATGAAACAGCCACGCTGACTAGCATTTCCAGGACAGCTAAAATTTAATGAAGAACAGATTCTTATTACTCTCTGTGACAAAGGGAGCCTGACTTTTCCATTTCCGCATGAACTTTTGGTCTACTCATACAAATAATAGTAATTGTAAAGTTTAAAGTGAATGTCTGCTTCCACTAGTAAATTATCAAGGTATAAGAAGAGAGCCTGGGTCCAATTCTGCTCACAAATATATCCAAGTATGCCTGGGCAGCGAGAGAGTGGGCAAACAGGAGCTGTGTGCAGTCTATGTGCTTTGTGAGAGCAAGAAGAAAGCAGCCAACGTTGGAGATACTTGTAAGCTAGGGCTTAAGTGTCTGACATTCTCTCCATGTATTATGGCCTCTGCATTCTCCCGATTCTTCAGGGAATTCACCCTGTCAATCAGCCCATCTTGCTCTAGTATTCTAATCTCTCTATGAAGTCTCTCTCACCTAAAGTAACACCTACAAACCCAGCCACTCCACCAGCAACCTATGATTTTGATGTACATTACAGATATAACATCACACATTAGAGCTCACTTTGCTACAGTTTAGAGAACACATCTTCCTTTCTTTTTGCAGTGCTGCACGGAGAGCCTTGTTCAGAAGTTTAACCTCAGCTTTTGCCCAGGCTGACCTTGAACTCACTCTAGTAAGCCCATAAACTTGTGATTTTCCTACCTTAACCTACAACGTAGTTGGGATTAGAAGTCTGGGTCACCAAGTCCAGCCAACAAATATATTCTTAATGTTAATCCATTTAAAATCTTTCCCATATTCTCACATTTAAAGTTATTTTCCTACATATTCTTTACATTTAAAAAACCATAACTTTTGGACTGGAGAGATGGTCCAGTGGTTAGAATCACTTGGTTATAATCACACAGAGGATCTGGGTTTGATTCCTAGCACCCATGAGGCAGCTCACAACCCATAACACCTCAGGTGCCAGGCATGCATGTGGTACACAGACATACATGCAGTGCAAACACATAAAAATAACTAAAAAATATAATTTTGTTCTTTTTACTTAAATCTTTTGGCTATCAGTAACTGTTTTCTGTGCATAGTAAGAGGTAGAAGGTCCAATTTTAATTTCCCCCCAAATGGATAACCAATTGTCTTAGCACTATTTAAAAAAAAAAAAAGAAACTCCACCCTTCTAATATTACCATAAATTAATTTTTCAAACATGTGTGGATCTATTGAGTCTTCTAGCTTTGTTCCATTCATCATCTAGAATATTCTGAATTAAACCGCAATGTTCCAGTAATCTCAGCTTGTTTATTTTTCATTTTTAATGTAAATTGTCTTCAGTTCAGGGGCTGGGGATGTAACTTATCAGTAGGATGTTTGCCTAGTATGAGCAAGACCCTGCACTACTAGGTGCATGTGAGGGGTAGGAGAGGGTTGCATAGCAAACCGGTTACTAGGTAAGTACTGCACATATTATGCTGGGCATGGGCAGGATACAACTATAATCTCATCAACTGGGAGGCTGAGGCAGGAAGATCAGCAACACACTGCCATCCATGACTATATAGTTCGAAGCCAGTGGTATATGAGAGCCTGTGTACTTAGAGCACTCAAAGTAAGCTGAAGGAAAAGGATTACTCTAGGTCTGCGGCCAGCCTGGGCCACAGGGCGGGGTCCTCTGTATCAGTCAGTTTTCTCCTTGCTATACAGCAAAATCCACGACACAGGCGACTCAAGGAAAGGAAGTGTGTATTTTGGCTCACAGCCTGGGTATACAGTCCAGGGTAGTGGAGATGGCAGTACTGCAGGACGAGGAGGCAGCTGGTCACCCTGCACCTGCTTCCAAATCAGGTAGCCATGTTTGCCTTTTTACTCAGTCTGGGACCCCCTGTCTGTAGAATGACCACACCCATATTTACGGTTCTTCTTCCTACCTTAAGTCAATCTGGATGTGTCCTGACAGACACGCCCAGAAGTTTGTCTCCTAGGGGATTCTAGATCCTATACTTAAGTTGACAATATTCACCATCTCACCCTATAGTGGTTTGAATAGCTTTGGCCTCCACAGACTTTTGTTTGAATGCCTGGCCCTCAGGGAATGGCGCTATTAGGAGGTGTGGCCTTGTTGGAGGAAGTGTGTCTCTGTGGGAGTGGGTTTTGAGGTCTCCAATGCTTAGGCTCCACCCAGTGTGGAAGTCCAGTCTCTTCCTGGCTGTCTGCAGAAGACACTCTCCCACCGCTGCCTTCGGCTCAAGAAGTAGAATTCTCAGCACTAAGTCTGCCTGCATGATGATGCCATGCTTCGCATCAGGATAATGGACTGAACCTCTGAAACTGTAAGCCAGCCCCAATAAAATGCTTTCCTTTTATAAGAGTTGGTCATGGTGCTCTTCACAGCAACAAAACCCTAAATAAGACACACTATCTCAAAATAAAATAAAGTTCCTCTATTTCCTACTTATTTCTTACCAGTACATATTCTAATATACTACTAGTATACATAAATGCACTAGTGTACATATCCATTACTAGTATAGGTGACTGTAATTAATTTTAGCCATGATTCTGAAGTTGAATCTACTTGCGGTTAGGAAGGAGGATGGTCATAATGTGTAACAATACTACATGTTTGCTTCTCCCAGTGCACCTCCTAGCTTCTGCTTTGGCGATAACTTTGAACATCCTGGCTAGAACAGGCACCTGGTATTCTTTTCTGACTTCCAACCTCAAAGGGAAAGCTTTCAACACTGCTTTAGGGTACAACTGGTATCTTAGGGTGAAGAGACGCCATGACCAAGGCAACCCTTCTAAAGGCAAACATTTAACTGGGGCTGGCCTACAGGTTCAGAGGTTCAGTCCACTATGCTCACAGCAGGAAGCACAACAGCATGCAGGCAGGCACGGTGCTCGAGAAGTTGAGACTTCTACATCTTATTCCAAAGGTAAGCAGCAGGCTGGCTTCTCCTCCCTCCAAACGCTGGGTTACAGGTGTGCACCACCACATCCAACTTATATGGCAATGGAGACTGATCCAGGGCTTTGTGGATGTTTGGCAAACACTCTGCCAACTGAGCCATATCAGCTTTCAATTTTTCTTTTTAAATGTAAACACATAAGGCTATATATTGCTTCCCGGTTTGTATTTCATCCTCCAACATTCTTCCATCCCTAATATACTGAAGCTGGCCTGTAAATCTTGATGTTTGTAGCCCATTCTCGTCCTGTATTCTTCTGCCTCAGCTCCCCATACACCATCACGCCTGGCCAGTTCTGTTACTGTTTTCTGATATGTTATTTATATCCTTTAAAACTGTTGAGCCTTGCTTAGAATGTCCTATGTGTGCTTAAAAAGGGAGACAGTTCAGTTGTTAAAATGCTTGATATATACTTTGAGGACCTGAGTTTAATCCAGAAACCACATAAAAAGTGGTGTGTGGAGGTGCATGAGTATAATCCCAGCACTTGGTTAGAGAAGAGAGAAGACAAATAACTCTATTTAACTTGTCCTTTGACCTTCCCACATTTGCTGTACTGTGACACACACACACACACACACACAAATAATGAAATAAAAATGAATTGATCATATATACAAAAGTCTAACTATTGCTGGGCAGTGGTGGCGCATGCCTTTAGTCCTAGCACTTGGGAGGCAGAGCCAGGTGGATTTCTGAGTTTGAGGCCAGCCTGGTCTACAGAGTGAGTTCC
>NW_022196891.1:31553052-31577855 GCF_008632895.1 Mastomys coucha | reverse complement strand
AAAGAAAAAGAAAAAAAAAAGTTTAGCCAGTGGTGGTGGAGATCAGGAGATCA
Source organism: Mastomys coucha (assembly GCF_008632895.1). NCBI lineage: Eukaryota > Metazoa > Chordata > Mammalia > Rodentia > Muridae > Mastomys > Mastomys coucha. The sequence continues at coordinate 31,577,802 of NW_022196891.1, read as the reverse complement.
TTTGGGAGGCTGAGGCAGGAGGATTACTGAAAATTCTATACTAGCTTGGTCTCCAAGACAAGTTCCAGACTAGCCAAGGGTACATATAAGACCCTGTCTCAAACAAAACAAAATAAAATAAGAGGGTGCTGGAGCAGGGTCAGTGATTAAGAGCGCTTGTTGCTTTAGCAGAGGACCTGGGTTTGATCCCCAACACTCACATGGTGTCTCATAACCATCTATGACCTCAGTTCCAGGGGACCCAACAGGCATGCATATGGTACATATAAATGCATGTATGTAAAACATTTATACATATAACATAAAAATAAAATTAACTGGTCCTTTGACTCCCCTTCCATACAGGAGAAAAATATCAGAATAATTCCACCCCCACCCCCCCTCTAAGATAGGGTTTCTCTTTGTAGCCCTGGCTGTCCTGGAACTTGATTTGTAGACCAAGGCTGACCTCAACCTCACAGACCGGCTTGCCTCCGCTGAGATTGTGCTCAGCCTCCATCGTTTTAAGCCTAATGAAACCTTGTTATTGGGGGTGGGGGGTGGGGAAGCATTGTGTGTGGGGGGGGACACAGTATTTGTCTTACACTTCTATATCACAGTACACTGCTGAAGGAGGGCAGGACAGAATCTCAAACAAGACCAGGAACCTGGAGGCAGGAGCTGATGCAGAGGCCATGGAGGAGTGCTGCTTGCTGGCTTGCTCCCCATGGCTTGTTCAGCCAAAGCACTGCTTTTTTTATACAGTAATCTGAAGGACTATTTTTTCAGTAAAACAAAACAAAACTCTTGCAAATACAAGGGACTGGAAAAACAGCTCAGAGTTTAACCCTCTGCACCTGCTGCACAGGCCTGACAACTTGATTCAACCCCAGTAATCCACAGTAGCAGAGACGTCTCCTCAAAGTCGTCATTGGACAATCAATTACAATAAAACTATCTACAAGTATAAACTGTATCTTTATATAAAGTAAGAGCACAGTGGAAAGGCATGCTAATCAGATTAGAATGAGAAAAAATTTAAGGCAGTTTCTCTCAAAGAAGCCACCAGACTGATAACAACTGGTATATACAAAGTCCTCTGGGGTGAGAGAGATGGTTTAGCTGCTAAGAGCACTGCCACCTCTTCCAGAGGATCCAGATTCAATTCCCAACACCCATCTGACATCTAACACACACCTTCCTCTGCCTCCGTGGGCTGCAGGCATACACATGGTGTGTATACATATATGCAGGCAAACACTCATATACAAGAAATAAAAGTAAATAAAAGCTGGGCAGTGGTGGTGCACGCCTTTAATCCCAGCGCTTGGGGGGGAGGGGCAGAGGGAGGTGGATTTCTGAGTTCGAGGCCAGCGTGGTCTACAAAGTGAGTTCCAGGACAGCCAGGGCTACACAGAAAAACCCTGTCTTGAAAAAAAAAGTAAATAAAAATTTAAAAAGTCCTTTGGCATAAAAGCCATGTGTTATCGTGTATTTTCTGAAAATAAAGGTTCTTCAAAGCCCCGGGGCTTGGTGGCATAGACAGAGGAGGCGCCCAGGCAGAAGTCAGTTCCCGGTCGGCCTGGGCTACAGCGACACCTGTCGCGTAAACACTAAAGTGAAACCCTCAAACAACCATAACAAAGTTCCTTACACTACGGCTCCAAAAGATAGTTTCCTTTTAATTTAAAACAAACAAACAAACAAAAAAACAACAAAAAAACCCCGGCGTTTTTAGCCTCTTTTCCAGTCCATCACACCCCGCAAACGTATGCTTACAGCAGCTGCACTGACTATTCATAAAACTCGTTCTCACCCATGTGTGAGGCCACCACCGAAGGACAATTCCTTCCACCTCTGCAGTAGCGAACCCCACCTAGTCTTCCCACCCTCGGTGCTGTTTTCACGAATCTGCAGCCTGTACCGCTGGCTCACTTCGGATAGCAGAGCGCTGGCGTTTAGTTTGGTGCCCCAAGCCTGCGGTAAATCATCAATGCCCAAAACCTGGGTAAGTGGCAGATGCTGGAGGTAGCACCGAGGCACAGCCTAGGCGCGCCCAGGGCGGCTCGCTCTCCCCGCAGTGTTCCTCTCAGAGCCGCTCGGGTAGGAACGGGACTCGTTCCTTCCCCAGACTCACTGTGACCTCGGGGGCGTCCCCTCAGACGGCACCCGCAGCTCTCCCCGGCAGCCCCACTTACCCCGGCGCGCGTGTGCGGGGCTCCCGCGCAACCTCCGAGACCGTTGCAATGACTCCACCCCCTTCCAAGAGAGGGCTGTGATTGGTCCGCAGCAAACTTGGGAGAGGCGCGCGCACGCCTATTGGCCACCGCTCCGAGCGTGCGTCCGCTCATGCAGGGCTCAAATCGGCGCGCGCACTCGCAGCCGGAATTCCCAGTTCCCGCTATCGCCGTGTGCGCTAGTCGGCTGTGAGCTGGGAAGGCTAGGAACTCACCTACAGGAGAGAAAACTTAAATGGTGATGGCGTGGACACACTTAATCTGGAGAAGTGACGGCTGAATAGCTGCCTTTATGTCTTCGTTTTCGTTCTTTGGAACGGGGTCTCGCTATGCAGCCCTTGCTTAGCTCAGCATTTGCTACGTAGCTCAGGCTAGCCTGTGAGACTCCTGGCACTCCTGCGTCAGCTTACCAATGGAAGCTACCAGGTAGTCCAGGCTTTAAGTAATGTCAGGGGAGGCTTTACTCCTTCATCTAACATCAGTAGTCTAAAGATAAAAGTTAGCCGAGCACGGCGACGCAGGCATGTTGAAATAAAAAGATTGAGAATTTGAGACCAGCCTTGGGTACGTAGATTTCCTCCAGCTTGAAAAAAAATTTTTTTTTTAAAATTTATAATTCTGGTGGACAAAGCATTAAAGAATGCATAGTCTGGTGGACTCTGAAGAATAAAGTGGATGGGGTAAATTTCTTCACCATTGGAATTGTTCATATAGAAGCTGAACAAGTTAGGGGTTAATGCAAGAGATCCTCTGCACTAGGAAGAAGTTAAGGACGTCCCCTCCCCCTTCCCTTCATTTTGCTGAAAATCAAGCCCAGCTCTTCCTACGCGCTATGCTAGCTTTTGATCCCGGAGGTCACACACCAACCACGGAATAAATGACTTTCAAGCGCTCTTCCAACTCTAGAAAGGTAATAGTTTCTAAACAACCAAGTGCACGGTTATAGCCAAGTCAGCTTTGACGACACAGCTGGGAGTGCCAAAAGTGGATAGTCCTCGGGAGAGAAAGGAAAGCTTAAGACCCGAGACTCTGCGGAACTGGAATTGGTTTCAACTATGGGAACCCTGGGGGTGGGACCAAAAAATCAACCAACCAACCAACCACCCTTTCTCTTTCACTGCTCCTAGCTTATTGTACAGCCTCATAGCATAGACCTAGCAATTGATCTTTCTGAACTTCTGAGCTAGTAGAATTTTGGATACTGCAGTGATTTCTGCATTTAGTCCAAACTGATGTTAAGTGGAAACTGGTTCCTCATGTAGGATGCATGGTGTGTTTTGTCTCCTGGAGACCCTCATACTCACTAGAACTCTGACTCTGCTCTGGGCTTCCCCACTTGAGTTGTAGGACTGAGCCAGTGAGTAGCTAGTGAATTATGCAAAGTCTTACAAACTTAGGAACTATAGCCATGCAACAGTCTGATGTGATTTTCAATCTGCTGTTGAGGTTTTGTAGTCATGGTTAGGATTCGTCTGTTGAAGTAAAGTGCTTTCCATTACCATTGGGGTTGCTGCTTATCTTACTACTGGCATTCATGCTGTCTGATGATATCCAATCCTCTCGGCATCTTTTCTGGTTCTCCCTACTCCAAGCGTGACTGTATGTCGATTAGTTCTGGCTTTGGCACTGAAATGGGACCTTCCTTGGATGGTTCTTTGAAAAACAGAGTTAAAAATATCTCTTAGAAATAGCACTGCATTGAGTTGGATCAAAGGAAAGGAGGGAAAAGACAGAAAGAGAAAGGGCCCCATTCTAGCAGTACAGTTTCCATTTGTCCACCAGAGGGAGGTATGTTAATTGGTGGGAATAGATGCCGAAAAGATTGCTCTAAATGTTATTTTTAAACTTTTAAGTTTTTGAGACAGGGTTACATGGTGCGGCCCTAGTCATCCTGGAAGTATTTGACCAGGTTGGCCTTCGTCTACCAAGTCCTGGGTTCAAAGGCGTGTACCTTATTATTTATTTATTTATTTGGCAAATGTGGTGGTCCGGCCAGAGGACCCTCACTCCGTAGGTTCTCTCAGACTGGAGATTATTGAGTACCTGTGAATAAAAGCGGGTGAGAGAGAGACAAAAGAGATGAACACCGAGTAAGCTGTATCAAGGTGTGTTTTTACTTGGGGAGAACTGAGTTTAAATAATCCAGAGGCAGAATCGAAACCAAGGGAAACTGAAAGCAACCAATCTAACATAAACACGAGACCGAGACCAGAGGAAAGGAACTTTAAAGGCAAGTCTGATAGTCTTTGATCTAACGTAGTCAGGCATTCTCTCCGAAGGTGGCATCCGCAGTCCTGGATCAGGCACTGTTTCGCTTTCGAAACGCTTGAGGCAAAGGGGGAGGAAGCCCACAGGCAAAAGCCTCATTCTGAACCCCAGGTTGGCCTCAAACTCACAACAGTCGTACTGCCTAGGTATTTTCACTATTTATTTTATTTTGTTCATTTGAGGCAAGGTCCCATATAGCTCAAGCTGGCCTCAAGGCTAGACATGAACTCCCAATCCTCTTATCCCTGTCTCCTAAATGTCAGGATTATAAGCGTGTACTACCATGGCAAGCCTGCCATTATCTTTTAGAAGTAGAGTGTTCTACTGGTGCAATCAAAGTGTGAATATAGAAAATTATTGCTTGATAAAAATCTGGGTTGGCCCAGTTATTTATTTAGTGGTTGAGTGTAGTGTGTGGTATGTGTGTGTTGTGTTTATATGAGGTGCATTCAAGTGTGTAGGTGAGTAAGTGCACCTAGGTAGCTCTTGTGAGTCCATGATGGTGGGGATCGTCTTCTATTTCTCTATACCCTGTTGCCTGAGGAGAGGATCTCTCACAGATCCAGACATACATTATTTTTAACTAGGGTGGCTGGCCTGCCAGCTCTCGAGATTCACCACGTATTTCCCAATACAGGAGCTATCAGCTGTAGGTACAATCAGCTGTGCCTGGCTTTTTATGTTGGCGCTGAGGACTCAAACCCAGGTCCTCATGCTTGCAAAGCAAGTACTCTTACCCATTGAGCCATCTCCCCAGACCAGTTATATTGAAAATATATTTGCCGAGCAGTGGCGGCGCACACCTTTAATCCCAGCACTTGGGAGGCAGTGACAGCAGATTTCTGAGTTCGAGGCCAGCCTGGTCTACAGAGTGAGTTCCAGGACAGCCAGGGCTACACAGAGAAACCCTGTCTCGAAAAACAAAACAAAACAAAAAACAAAAAGAAAAGAAAATATATTTAAAAATGTACTTTATTTGTACACAGGATTGCTTGTTTGGACTTAACTTATAGTTATAAATGTTTATTTAGAGGGCTGGTGACTTTGTCTTAGTAGAGAGAATACTTGCTATTCAATCATGAGAACCTAAGTTCAGATCCCAGCACCTACTTATCAAGTTGGGGTCCAACAAATACCTGTACCTTCAGAGCCCAGGGAATGATGCCCTCTTCTGGCATTGGTGTGCTCTTACACATACCTGTGTGCAGACACTCATGCATGTACACACAAATCAATACACTGGCACAGTCATAGGAGTTGATGAAGTCACAAAGCCAGCACAGCTGTTTGACATAGTTCCATCGAGGCTGCGCCGAACACACTGCGCTGCCACTCTCTCAGACAGAACTCAGGTTGTGCTTGACAACCTAACTGTAAAGAATTTTCCTCAAAAAAAAGCAGTAATTTAAATAAAGAATGAAAGGAAGGAGGGGGGTGGGAGAGGGAGAGAGGGAGCGAGGGAGGGAGGAGAGAGAGAGATGCAAAAAGAATACAGTTAAAAACATGGGGAATGCAAGCAGGAGGATCCGGATCTCACATTCATCTTTGACCAGCCTGAGGAAATGAGACTCCATCTCAAACCAAACCAAACCAAACCAACAGAGTTCCACAAGGTGTAACATTATTGGTTCCTGAAAATTTCATCCTACTTTAGAAGTTCTTACTAGAAGCTAGTATGTTGGCAAAACATGGAGCATCAGTGAAGTGCAAAGCCGAGTGGCTGTTCTTTACTAGGACCATGTTATTAAACCAGGGCAGGGGGACTGCAAAGAAGTGATGCTTACATCATCTTTCCTAGTTTATCTGCGTGCTTGTATTTCACACAGTCTCCTTCTGCAGCTCAGGCTGGTCTCAGACTCTTGATCCTCCAAGATAATAGGCGAGTCTCATCATGCCCGGTTCCTATGTTATTTTGATATCAATATTTCTTTTTATCATTTTGGCAAAGTTCTATTTGGGAACTTGGGTAATTTTAATTATTAATAAGAGGAGGTTCCATGTTGACAGATTACCAAGAAAATCTCATTACTTTTTAAAAAAAATTCGTTTTATTGAGACTAAGTGTCGTGTAGTCCAGCCTGGCCTGGAGCTGCCTATGCAGCAAAGGATGAACTCCTTCCCTTACACTCTCACCAGAGGGCTGAGAGAACAAGTCAGCACTACTCTTCCCTCTCTCCCTCCCTCCCTCTCTCCCTTCTTCCCTCTCTCCCTCTCTCCCTCCCTCCCTCCCTCCCTTCCCCTTTCTTTCTCCCTCTCTCCCATTTTGTCTCCCCTCCCTCTTTTTTGTGTTTCGATTTTTTAGAAGGGAGTAGATTTGAGAAGTTTCACTCTGTAGTCCAGGTTAACCTTGAATTCACTGTCTAGTCCAGACTGTTCCTAAAACTCCTGTCAATCTGGGTGGTGGGGTTACAGGTGTGAGTTGCCTGGCATTGCTTATTTATTCAACATACGATTCCTAGTTTATTCCAATAGAAAATGAGCAACAGGCAAGTGTTCGTTTGTTAGGAAATAATAAAACTTCCCTTTATGATGACCTAATCATCTTCACATTTTCTTTGTGAAATTTGTGAAATGAAAAATTTCAACCAATCAAGAGTCTTTTCGGACCTGGAGTGAATGTCATATTGAAAATAATTTATGTAAAACTGTAATACACATACTTTTTCTCCATGCACATTCATAACTAATACATGTTATATGGAGTGAATGTCATATTGAAAATAATCTCTGTAAAACTGTAGTACACATACTTTTTCTCCATGCACATTCATAACTAATACATGTTAATAAAACTAGATGTAAAACCAGGACATGAATTCTCATCCATCTGTTACTTCATGTTTAGTCCTCTTTTCTAGAAAATAAGGCTAATTACTGCTGCTTTCTCCACTCTTGAAGTGTTAAGTGACAATTAGGGAGCTAAGCTTAGTGATCTCAACAATAAAAAAAACTACGACTCCCACAATGCTTAGAGAAAGAGGTTGTCAGTGGTCTGGGAGAGAGTTGCAGCTAAGGTTGTCGATCCAGCCTCGGAGGAAGGTGCAGCTTGCCCTTGACTGGTTTCTAATGCATCCAGGGATATGTAGTTCCCATAGGGCTCCAGTGCGCCCTCAGGGTAGGTCTCGTACTACAAGTCCCATACTGACGCGGGGCTTGGGCAGCGCCTGCGTGCTGAAGCTAAAGGAGCATATGGGCGGTGCTAGTAGCGGGAGGAGTAAAGATGGCGGCGCGGGGGCCTCCGCCTTCATTCCCTGGCTGAAGCCCTCCGAGGGAGGCAGCGGTGGCCACACAGGGCTACCAACAGTCTTGTGGTGGTAGTTTTGGCAGCAGCTGCGGAAGCTCGAGCCATGGCGGAGCTGGAGCACCTGGGAGGGAAGCGAGCAGAGTCGGCGCGAGCGCGGCGAGCTGAGCAGCTGCGGCGCTGGCGGGGCTCGTTGACAGAGCAGGAGCCCGCGGAGCGACAGGGCGCGGGGCGCCAGCTGCAGACCAGACGCGGGAGCCCCAGGGTCCGCTTCGAGGACGGTGCGGTCTTTCTAGCTGCCTGCTCCAGCGGGGACACGGACGAGGTGAAAAAGCTTCTGGCGAGGGGTGCGGACATCAACACGGTCAACGTGGACGGCTTGACAGCCCTGCACCAGGTAGGACGTCTCTTTCGGTTGTATGGGGTCTTTGACCTGCAAGCCTGTAACCCTGTGAGCTGCCTCACCAAGAGTATTATTAGTGTCTCTTGCCAAGACCGTGCCACTTCAGTCAACTCACATTCTTGGCCACCCTCTTCCACTTATAACCAGGGTTAGGGTCTTTACTTGAAAGACTGGTGTCACCCTGGTGACTGGTCAGTGTTTGTATTTCCCTCCACCTACTTGGGTTGTCATGGTGACTGATGATTTGGTCCTTGGTGTTATCTCTATAGATTAGTCATCTTTACTTCTGTCCTGTGCCTGTTCATCATGCCTCTCACACTTAGTGTCATTAGCCCGATACCCTTTCAGAAAATTCAACTTTCTATTTGCGTGGCCCAGTTATCAAAACGTCTTAGGTCAATTAAAGAAAAACCCCAGGAGTGGATGAAGACAGCTTTTTTTTTTTTTTGACACGACACTTGTTTTGCTGATGTGTGATTTGTGCCTTCTCCAGGCCACCCTTAGAACACCCTTGACCTCATTGTTATGGGTGTCTTATTTTCTCTGCAGCAGGGCTACTTCAGTCAGGGACTGAATTATTTCTGTCTGGTACTTATGGAATAGACTTATAATTTTATTTCTGAGTCTCTCTGTAGAAATGGTAATCTTCCAAAAAAGAAATGACTAATAAAGAGTTACAGGTAATCTGAGAGTTCTGTGCTTAATAATAACGCCTTGATTTCTCTCACTTATGCAATAATATTCTCTGTATACTGACTGTCGTAAGTTCACCCTCTTTCCCCATTTGAACTTCACCAGTTATTTTGGTGAGCTGAGACCTGGGCACCCATTCTTTCTCTCTCTCTCTCTCTCTCTCTCTCTCTCTCTCTCTCTCTCTCTCTTTCTTTCTTTCTTTCTTTCTTTCTTTCTTTCTTCCTTTTCTTCTTTCTTGGGCACCCACTCTTCCTTCCTTCCTTCCTCTCTTCCTTTCTCTATCTCTTTCTCTCTTTCTCTTTCTTGGGCACCCACCCTTCCTTCTTCCTTCCTTCTTTCCTTCCTTCCTTTTTTGTTTCCTTCCTTTCTTCCTTTCTCCTCTTCCTCCTCTTCTTCCTCCTCCTCCTCTTCCTCCTCCTCCCTTTCCTCCTCTTCCTCTTCTTTTTCTAAAACAACACCACAGACCCTCATGTAGTTCAGGTTCAGGCTGACTTAGAACTCTCCATATAGCTGATCCTTCTGTCTTTATGTCCCCAGTGCTGGGACTGCCCAGTCTCAGCAGTGCTGAGGATCAAACCTAGGACTTTGTGTCTGCCAGGCAAGAACTCTACCAACAGAGCTACATCCACAGCTCTCTTTCTTAGTTTTCCTTTGCTGTATGTGCAAAGTGAATGTGTTCACATAAGACTCAACTTTCTGCCCGGTGGTGATGACCACGCCTTTAATCTCAGAACATAGGAGGCAGAGGCAATCGGATCTCTGAGACTGAAGCCAGCCTGGTCTATAGAGTGAGTTCCAGGATGGACAGGGGTACACAGAGAAACGTTGTCTCGAAAAAACCAACCAACCAATCAACCAGTAAACCACCTCCCAACCCCCCCAAAACAAAATCACTTTTAAATAATAATTCAAGTTTATGTTAAGCCCTTCCTTAAGTATATTTAGTTAATAGCTTAAGATTGTTCTTATTGCTCTCTTCATATGGAAGGGAATTCTCCTTTCAGCCTGTTTTATTCAGGATCTTACCTAAAGTTTTATATATAGCAACCAGTATTTCTATAGTACTTTGCTGTCTAAGAAAGATTTCATGTGTCTTCCCTCGTGTAATCTTGACAGTATTCTTCTGCAGTAGGTATAGTTGGTAGAGTCTGTGTGACTCCCGTATGCAGGGGGGGGAAGGGGAAACTTCAAAAACCTCGTGTGTGTAAGAACCTAGGAAGGAGGGGAGTTACTCGATGGATTGATTTCTCAGGTCTCAATCACAAAGCCCCATAGCCCACCGAGTAAGGAACTGGGTATCGAATGTGGTAAAAACTAAGAGAACTACAGTCAACTTTGAATAAGATTTAAACTAAAGTTTTGAACTCTTGGAAGGGCAACTTCTTCATGCATGTGAAGGGCGGAGCTCAGCTGGGTGTCTTCATTCATTCCTCACCTTGATATTAAGTCCGATTATTTTTTTTTTTTAGTATAATGTAGCATAACTCAGCAACAGTGTTTCTTTTATCATTTTTATTTTGTTTAATGTGTGTTTGTGTACATATGTGTGTGAGTGTATGTGTGTGTGTGTAAGTGCAGCTCTGTGTGTGTGTGACTGAAGCTGTGTGTGTGTGTGTGTGTGCAGGTGTATGTGTGTGTGCAGGTGTGTGTGAGTGCAGCTGTGTGTGTGTGTGCAGGTGTGTGTGTGTGAGTGCAGCTGTGTGTGTGTGTGAGTGCAGCTGTGTGTATATGTGAGTGCAGCTTTGTGTGTGTGAGTGCAGCTGTGTGTGTGTGTGAGTGCAGCTGTGTGTGTGTGTTTGTGAGTGCAGCTGTGTGTGTGTATGTGAGTGCAGCTTTGTGTGTGTGAGTGCAGCTGTGTGTGTGTATTTGTGAGTGCAGCTGTGTGTGAGTGCAGCTGTGTGTGTGTAGTATGTGAGTGCAGGTGTGTGTGAGAGTGCAGCTCTGTGTATGTGTGTGTGTGTATGTTTGTGTGTGAGTGCAGTGTTTGTGTATGTGTGTGTATGTGAGTGCAGGTGTATGTGAGTGCAGCTGTGTGTGTGCCATCATGTTTGTGTGGAGTTGAAAAGGACAACTTAGGGGGGCCAGTTTTCTCCTTCTGTCATGGAGATGGAACTAACTCAGTTGGCAGGCAGGCTTGCTCAGCAAGCATGTTTCCCAGCTGGCCCTTGTTTCTTTTACAAGTGACTATGCTAGCTAAGTGTAGTCCTTCCTACATTTCCCTATTACTCTGGGAAGTTACTTGCTGTAGATCCCCCCTAGCAGTTCTACTTTATCACTCTGCCTTTATCAGGAGACTGATTGCCTTGCTGCCTCTCCTCCCTTCACTATCAGCTTTGCTTGTGAAGGGCACCATCTCTCAGCTGCTGCACGTGAAGTCGGAGAGGAAGGAATGCTAGCTATGGGATAATTCTTTTTATCTACAAATGTAATAGAAAAATCTCTCCAGATTTAATAAGTTGCCTTGCTTGGTCATGGTGTTTCTTCATAACTGTAGGCAATAACTACTGACATTCAGATTGAATAGGTATACTCAGCACTAGACAATTTCAGCTAAAGATTGCTCTGCTCAAAGATTTGATGTCAACTCAAATAACTTTCTGTTTTGTATGTTCTTTGTTTTGTTTTGGTTTTCCTTTCTGAAAGGGTCTCACGCTAATTTAGGCTAGCCTGAAATGTATAGCCCAAGCTGGCTTTGAGCTACCTGATGTAGATGACAGGAACCAAACTTAGGTCCCCTGGAAATGCCTTTAACCGCTGAGCCATCTCACTAGTCCTAAATTTTATATTTTAAAATTAGCATATAAGGTATTAGGTATCATAATGGCTTTCTTTTTTGACTTAAGAATAAATTTATGATGGCATTTTAAGATAAAGTGTGTTTGAGTTGATTGTCCACTCACTCCCATGCTCTCTCCTTCTGTCCCTCCTCCTGCCCCCCCTTGAATGCCCTCTTCTGCTTCCATGGCACAGGTACCCTTTTGAACCCCTTCCCCTCCCTTGGCACCTCTTTTCTCCCTCTCTTAGTCTCCTTTCTAGGGTTTCTGAGCCTTTACCCTTGTTTATACACATATGTACGTGAGAGAGAACACATGGTGGTTTTCTTTTTTCTTTCTTTCTCTCTCTCTCTCTCTCTCTCTTTCTTTCTTTCTTTCTTTCTTTTTTTTTTTTTGAGGCAGGTTTTCTCTGTATAGCCCTGGCTGTCCTGGAACTCACTCTGTAGACCAGGCTGGCCTCGAACTTAGAAATCTGCCTGCCTCTGCCTCCCAAGCGCTGGGATTAAAGGCGTGTGCCACCACAACCTGGCCACATGGTGGTTTTCTTCTTGAGTTGGGTCACTTTGCTTAATATATTTTCCAGTTCATTCCATTTTCCTGTAAATTTCATTTTTTTAAAGCTGAGTAAAATTCCATTGTATATTGTATTAGTTATTGTCTACTGTTATGAAGAAATACCATGACTAAGGCAACTTATTGAAGAAAACATTTAATCAGGGGTTTGTTTGTAGTTTCAGGCAGGGAGTGTGATGACAGGCAGCAGGCAGGCATGGCACTGGAGCAGTAACTGAGAGCTTACATCCTGATCCATAGGCAGGAGGCAGAGTGGGGGGTGGGGAGGGAAGGGAAGAGGGAGACAGAGACAGACAGATGGGCCTGTCTGTCCTGGGCTTTTGAAACCTCAAAGTCCACCCCCTAGTCAAACACCTTTTCCAAGAAGGCCACACCTTGTAACCCTTCCTGAAAATTTCACCAGTTAGGGAGTAAGCATTCAAATCTGTGAGCCCATAAAGGCCATTCTCATTCAAGCCACCACATATCTATCACATTAAAAAATTTTATTATGGAGCTGGAGAGAGGGCTTGTCAGTTAAGAGCACTGACTGCTTTTCCAGAGAACCTAGGTTCAAATCCCAGCACCCACATGACAGCTCACAACCATCTGTAACTCCAGGATCTGACATCTTCACACAGATGTACATGTAGGCAAAACACCAATCCACATAAAATAAAAATAACATTTTTAATACTTGTGTGGTGTATATTTGTGTCCCACAGAATAGCTTGTGGGAGTTGGTTCTTTCCTTCTACCATTCCTGGGGATTGAACACAGGTCATTAAGCTTGGTGCCAAGGGACCTTACCTGTGGAACTGGCTTGCAGACACTTTACCATACTTTCATTATTTGTTCATCTGTTGTTGGGCATCTAGACTGGTTCTATTTCCTTGCTATTATGAATGGGGCAGCAGTCAACATGGTTATACATGTATCCCTGCAGTAGTAGACTGGATGTATTTTGATGAGTAAATTAAGATTTGGTAGCTACATTAAATGTCCTAGAGGCCTCAGTGAAGAAGATGCCAATCTAATGATATAGTCCATGGAAGCCCTTGTTTCTGCATGGGGACCTCCATTTTATTTGTATATATTCATAAGAAATGTCCGTCATGATAATCCACCTTCTTTATTTAGTAGAGGTAAATACTGCCTCTCTTGGTGTCCTCACGATTATGGACTTGTGTGGTCTAGCTTCGGACAGAGGTTTGTGGTTACACACATTCCAGATTTGTGTGGTTACACACATCCCCAGAGTAATCTCAGATTTGGATTTAACTTGTGTAGCCTGAGACAGATTTCACTATCTAGACCATTCCACCTCAAACTTGGGATCTCCCTGCCTCTTGCTCCTGAGTGCTGGCATACCAAGCATGCTACCACGCCTGATGATTACCTCTGTCATTCTAGAACTGTTTCAGGTGACCATGTAAGTTTACAGAAGTTACAATTACATATTTCTTTGGAGGAGACGTGAGAGATGATGCAGGCAAGAAGAGGGAGGTAGGACAGTCAGTAGGAAATAGACGAAGACTAGGATGCATATCATTCAGGTCAGTAGAAAAGGAGATATTTTGTGTGCTGATTTGTATGTATGTGAGAATAAGGCTAGTCTTTTAGTCTCTTCCCTTTCATTCCAGTTCATGACTTAATTTCTCTCACGGTTTCTTCCATCTGTGAAGTGACTTATCCTGAGTATTGACTTAACTGCTTAGTGTCGGATGCGTGGCAGCATGGGATTTGGAAAATCCTGTTGGCTTTCAGGACTGTTTGTAGAACTGTCGTCATCCCTCATCATTTCAGTAGCACACCCTGTCATGCTGCTTAATATGATGCATCAGGCTATGTTGGGCACCTGGCTCCTTGCCCTGTGAGCATTAGTCCCAAGTTTCCATGCTCTGTACACTCAGCCAGATTGAACTGGATTTTTTTTTCTGTTTCGAAGTGCAAATGGAATTGACTTTCATTTGTATTTGTACCTTGGGCAGATATCTCTTTGTTCTTCTTTTTATTCACATTCTCTCCCTCCGCAACCTTCCCATCCTCTTCTCTCCCTTCCTTCCTCTCCCCCTCTCTCTCCTCCCCTCTCCCTAGATTGACCCTGTCTCTGTCTCTCTGTATGTGTACACTTAGAAGTCAGAGGACAACTTCTGGGAGTTGGTTCTTTCTCTACTATGTGGGTTCCAGGGAGTGAACTTAGGTCATCAGCCTTGGTAGCAAATGCCTTTACCAGTTGAGCTGTCTTTTTTGTTTGTTTGTTCTTTTTTGTTTGTTTGTTTGTCCTTTTTTGAGCCAGAGTTTCTCTATATAATCACCTTGGCTGTCTTGGAATTCGCTTTGTAGACTAGGCTGGCCTTGAACTCACAGAGACTTGCTGCCCCTGCCTCCACAGTGCTGAGGTTAAAGACTTATGTCGTGATGCTATCTTGCCAGCCATTTTTAAATATTTTAAAATGCGTGCACGCGTGCGCACGTGTATGTGTATGTGTGTGTGTGTGTTTTAGGACATTCAGGTTATTTCCAACTTGCTCTAAACATTTGCAGTTTCACTATATGATAGCCTAAGGCTGATCTTGAACTTGCTATTTTCCTACCTCAGCCTTTTGAGTTCTAGGATTATAGGTGTGTTCCACCTTACTTGGTGGACTGACTTTAGTTTGTAGCATTCACCCTTTGATTGAGAATTCCGTGAGTTCTGACACAAGTGTAACTTCCACCGTAATGAGGAGGAAGAACACTCTCATTAATCTCACAATTCTATCCTTCCTCCCTAGAGACATCATAAACCCCGAGGATCTTAAGATACATCCCAGCAGGTACAAGCCTCCCCTGAAACATGATCCTAATAAACTTCTTGTTTTGTTTTTTCAAGACAGGGCTTCTCTATAAACCAGGCTGGTTTATAGAGAAGCCTGCCTGCCTCTGCCTGCCTCTGCCTCCCGAGTTCTGGGATTAAAGGTATGTGTCATTACTGCCCAGCTGATTTTAATAAACTTATTTTAAAAATCTAAGAATGGAGAGACTTAAAGACTACTGAACATTTCTAAGGAGGAGATTCCCCTGAGGCGCCCGCACTCACCCCTCTTTGTCTTATGATAAATTTTCTCTCAAAACAAAAGAGAGAATTTGATATTTGGGTAAATTATTGGAATTATAATTGATTTTACTTAATTGTCTATTTCTTAGAGATGCTTGCAATTTGTAAATTGAAATACTTGCAAATAGAATAATGTCTGTAATTGGTTATAAAATACTTCTGTCGGGATGGGGTTGAGGTACTCACAAAAGAAGCAAGATTAGTCGTTAATTATTTGAGAATTCATCAGACCATTCTATTTTTATTTCTTTAAGTATCCCATTTTAAAAAAAAGCCTTAAAGAAATATGAGCAGGCAAGATGGCCCAATATGTACAGGTGCTTGCTGCCAAGAAGGCACAAGAACCGGCGTGGGTAAGGAGGCGGTTGCTCCCTGAACTACACTCATATGCATGGGTAAGGAGGCGGTTGTTCCCTGAGCTGCACTCATATGCCGGGGCACTTAACAGTGCACATACGCAAGTGTGAAGATTGTAAATAAAGGAGCTAATTTAGATGTAGCATACGAACTTGTAAGGCTTGATGTGTTGGGTTCAGGATGTATGTAAGTATGTAAATCTGCAATGAAGATGATGGTGGGGTAGAGTCCCTCTGTTGTTCTTTCTGCTTGTTTCCTTCACTGCCCTCCTCACCAGGGGCCTGTGTATGCTTTTCGAGTGCTCTACCACCAACCTGTGTTCAGTCTGTTGTGTTGTCTTACCTGAAGTTCATCTTATTCTGAAGTATTCCAGTTCAACAATACGATTTCTTGGGGCTAGAGAAATGGCTCAGCTGTTGAGAGCACTGGCTGCTCTTTCAAAGGCCCTAGATTCAGTTCCCAGTTCCCAGTACCCACATGGTGACTCACAACCATCTGTAACTCCAGTACCAAGGGCTTCAGCGGCCTCTTCCTGCGACTGGGTACCAGGCTTGCATGCAGCGCACAGACATTGTGCAAACAAAATATGCATATAAAAATAAATGAATCTTAGGAAAAATATTTCTTGGCCTCATGATACCTGGGCCATTATGAAAGAAACGTAAAAGTCTTAACCCAGAAAAGAGATATGCAAGGCCTTTTGGCTGTGTGAACAGCTTCCTGCACAGGCACTGCCTCACGAAGAAGATAGGAGGCATCAACACCAAGTGTGGGCAAACAATGGGCTCATCTCAGAAGATGGAGTGTTCGTCTGGAGATGAGGTCGGCTGGCTTGTGCTGCTCTTCCATGTTAGGGAAGGAGCCGCTTCTCTAACTGAATGGAGTTACAATGAGATGTTTGGCTGTGAGCAATGCCGATTTATGTGCAGCCATTTCATGTGAGACAGTGGAGTTTGTTTCTTTTCTTTTTTAAATTTTAGCTTCTTGGTAACTTTTAAGACTTTTGTTTTTAAAGTTGCTGACATAAGTATGAAATAAGATTTTAATATGCTCAAACCGATTGTGTTTGGGTCCTGTGGACAAAGCTTCAGTTTCATGAGTTCCTTCATTTCAATCCCCCCCACATTAAGCCCGTTACCCCTTGACAATAAATAACATGAAAGATGAGGGCAGAAGAACTAAGCTCAATGTCAGGCCCTCAGGTACTGAGCAGTGATTGGGAAGAGTGGCCAAGCTGCAGTCCAGCTGTTGAGGGTCAGTTTACTTGCTCCAGAGCTGCGGCAGCTGCAGCAGTGTGTGCTGTTAGTGGCTGGGGACAAGAATGGACACTGTCCATTGTTCCCATTTCACTGTTCCCATTTCATGACAGGATCACCAAGGTTGGGGCTTCTGTTTTTGAGATTGGCTTTTCTATATTGCACTGGCTAGCCTGGAACTCCTGGACTCAGGAGATCTCTCACCTTAGCTTCCTGAGTAACCTGGACTATAGGCACACATCCTTGCATCTGGCTGAAGGCCTTTTAAATAGAGGAAACTGACATGCAGTGAATTTCATCTTTCTGTTCAGTATGTATTTTTTTTGGTAATATTTTCCTATTCTGTCTATCAGGTACTCCTGTATTTGAATAATTAAAAGTCTGATGTTTTCTTTCCTTTCCTTTCTTTTCCTCTCCTCTCCTCTCTTCTCCTCTCCTTTACTTTTCTTTTTGAGACAGGGTCTTACTATGCAGAGATCTTACTTCTTCTGCCTCCTGAGTGCTGGGATTAGAGGTGTGTACCATCATGCAAGCCAATCTCTTTCTTCTCTGAAACAAGGTTTTATTGTGTGGCCAAGGCTGGCCTTGAACTCTTGGTCCCCCTGCTCAAACCTGTATTGGAATTCTGGCTCACCACCTCTGAATGACCTTTGATTCCTCCCCACTCTCCATGAAAATTGAAATATAGGCCATTCTACCACTGGGCTATATCTATAGCCCTTTTTTACTTTTAAAATTTTGAGACAGGGTCTTGCTAAGTTGCCCAGACTTACCGGTTGTGGTGGCATATGCTGAAGTCCTGGCTGTCCTGTCCTGGAACTCACTCTGTAGACCAGGCTGGCCTGGAACTCAGAAATATGCCTGCCTCTGCCTCCCAAGTGCTGGGATTAAAGGCGTGCGCCACCACTGCCTGGCCTCTTTTCTTTTAAGACAGGGTCTCACTAAGTTGCTCAGGTTAGCCTAGAACTCACTTTGTATCCCAGGAAGCTCTTGAACCTGCAGTCCTTTGTCTCAGCCTCCCAAGTAGCTGGGATTATAGGTTTATGTCATCAGGACTAACTCAGGGAATGATACTGGTAATTCTCCTCTGATACATTGGGGATTTGGAAGTTGACCCATGTACCTTACTCCAGTTTCTCCCTGCCTTCCCACTTTCCCCTCTCAATTTCATATGCTCTCTCTCTCTCTTTCTCTTTATCTCTCTCTCTCTCTCTCTCTCTCTCTCTTAGATTAATACTCATTTGATGCTGCTTGTGTATGCGTGGGCGTGTGACTGTTTACTGGAGTGTAGCCCAGGGCCTATTACCCTCCCTCTCTCAGTGACTATCAACTGCCAATGGCACATAAGCTGTTGGTGGGACTTCTTAAGCATCCCCTCCCCATCTTGTGCAAATATGTGCATGGAATCCCAGCCACGTGAGTTCATGTGTGTAACTGTTTTGTCATGTCCAGCCAAGCCCTTCTCACAGCAGATATCCACTGTCCCCATGTTCTTTCTTTCTGACCCCTCTTCTGTAATGAGCTCTGATACTTGTTGGGGAGGGAGTGTGACACAGATGTCCCGTTTAGAGCCGAGAACACCGCAGTCTCTCATCTTCTGCACACTGACCATTTGGGAACCTCTGTATTATTTTCTGTCTACTGCAAAAAGAAGCCTCACTGGTGATGGCTGAGCAGTGCACCAGTCTATTGGTATAAAGAAGAATTTAGGGGCTGGAGAGATGGCTCAGTGGTTAAGAGCACTGACTGCTCTTCTGAAGGTACTGAGTTCAAATCCCAGCAACCACATGGTGGCTCACAACCACCCTTAACGAGATCAGACTCCCTCTTCTGGAGTCTGTCTGAAGACAGCTACAGGGTACTTATATATAATAAATAAATAAAAATCTTTAAAAAAAAAAAAGAAGAAGAATTTAGGGGGAAGCTTATTATTACGTCCATTTAGCAGAGTGATAATAGTACTGGGTTCTTCTCTAGGGCCCATGACCTAGCCAGACATGGGATTTTGGCCCAGTATCAGTACCAGGCATAGGGTCCATCATCTTATGGAGCAGGCTTTAAATCCAATTCCTTTCTGGCAACCAGTCAAGAACAAATCTTATGAGGCTTAAACGGACCATGAAGAAATGGGCAGCACTGGGGCTGGGGTTCTGCCAGCTCAGTGGTGGAGCATTAGCCCAGCATGCACAGGCTCTGGGTTGGGTTCCCAGGCTCTACCCTCCACACAGACAATAACAATAAAACACATAGCAGTACATGGCAGTATTAATTCTCTAATATTTATTTAATTGTGGGTAGCAGTAGCCTGTAATGTTTGTGTATGTAGGGGGTCTAGGACGCCACAGGTCAGCAATTTGAAGACAGCCCATACCTGGTTCTGGGCTTTTATTTGATAGCGAATAGCATCTGGGGAAGGGGCAGTTTCTCCCCCATTGTATGGTGACTTCATTTTAAACCCTTTATATATGTGTATATGTGTACTTGGGGAAGCTCCTCACACAGTCTCTGCATTCCACAGTCTTTAGTGTTAGCCTTTCTCGTGCTCCTCCTGTACCTCACCCTCCCAGCCCCATACCACCTGTCCCTTTCTGTGCATTCTTTTTCCTTAATTGTGATAAAAATTATTTAAAAACCAGACGCTGACCAATTCAATAAATATCTGTGACAGTCAATAAGTAGCCCAGAAAATAATAGCCAAGAGTTACAGAATAGAGCCAGCAAGAAGTCCCAGGGCTAAAGATGCTGCCAAACCTCAGGAGCTGAGTTTGATCTTATCCTTGAGACCCACAAGAGAGAAGGAGAGATCCAACTCCTACAAGCTGTCCTCTGATCTTCACATACGTACTGTGGCAAGTGCACTTCTGTAGGAGCACACACATGTGTATACATGTACACATACACACTAATAATAAAAGTATAAAGATAAATTAAGAGGACAAAATACATTTTTCCACTTAGAAATACTTAGTGATGTTTCTTTACAATCTGTGTCGATGATGATGATGATAATGATGATGATATTCCTACAAGTGTACATATATTAGAGTTTAAAAACTTAAGGGAACTTGAAAGCAAATTAAATGGAAAACTGTATTTTACATGGGTGGATTGAAGGTCAATGATGGGGGTTCAAGAGAAAGACTAAAATGAATTATTGGGAGTAGGGTGTTTATTAGAAGAGTTATTAACAACACAGACAACAGCATGGTGGGAGCTCTCGGGACAGTTCAGGCCACCACACCAGAGACAGCAACTTGGCAGAGGCTCTCAAGAGAGGAAGTCAGGACCCATGGGACAGAAATGGGACCAGGCTGGCCTTTAACTAACAGCATGTACCATTATGCCTGGCAGAAGTTTATTTATTTTATGTATATGAGTATTTGCCTGTGCACCAGTATGTCTATGCACCAGGTGCCTGTGTGGTTTCTTCAGAGAGGATGTTGGATCTCCTGGAACCAGAGTTCTTGATGGATGTAGGCCATCATGTGGGTGCTGGAAACTAAGCTTGGGTCTCTCCAAGTGTTAAGTGCTCTTAGCTGCTGAGTCAGCACTCTCCTCTTACTCCTTTCAAAGGATAAACAGTTTCACAGAATAAGCCTGAAGCCAGGTTTTCTGAGTCCCAGGAAGGAGGCTGGGAAGGAGAGCTAGATGTGTGGCCACCAACACTCCTTTTGAGGTAAACTCACTTCCCCAGGTAAGAAACCTGGCACCTGACAGTCTGTTAGCTAGAGACTCAGTGTCTCAAGTAAGGTGTCTGTGGGTGTGGACTGCTGCAGGCATTGCGGCCTGAGCCGGTTCTAACATATTCTTGATCTTACACTTACTAACACTGTGTCAGTGATGATGAAGATCATGATGCTCATAACAGATGTACATATCTTAGAGTTAGAAAAAGGAAGGAAAAATAAGCAAATTAAATAGAAACACAATGTAATTACATAGATGCTATAGTGGTTAATTTTGTTTGTTTTGTTTTTTTCTGAGATAAGGCCTTTCACCTTATGGAAAACAAATTCTAAATGACTGGGACTGAAAGGGATTGGTATCAGCTGTACTAGACACCAGCCTGCAGTTTTTATTTATTTAATGTGTTTGAGTGCTCTATCTGCAGACACATGCATGCCAGTAGAGGGCATTAGATCCCAGTATAGATGGTTATGAGCCACTATGTGGTTGCCAGGAATTGAACTCAGAACCTCTGGAAGAGCAGCCAGTGCTCTTAACCATTGAGCCATCTCTCCTGTCCTAAAATACAGTTTTTATTGGTCAGTTAACAAGTGGTCTTTGAATTCTGTGCTCATCAAAAGGAATTTTGGCCATAGTTAGACCTATGTACAGGAACAGAAATTGCAGGAATAAACATTTTTGCATGTATATTTTGCTGGGAGCAATAGAGGTATGGGAACTTGGTCATTTAATTTTGTTACACATATAAGAGTACAAAGAGCTGGGTTTGGTGGCACATGCCTTTAGACCCAGCACTGCGGAAGCGGAGGCAGGCAGATCTCTGAGTTGGCGGCCAGTCTGGTCTATAGGGTGAATTCCAGGAGAGCCAGGTCTACACAGAGAAAAACTTTTAAAGAAAAAAAGAGTACAAAATATATATTTGTATCACTTCCTTATGGCTTTCACTTCGCTTCCGTTCATGGTTATAGGCTGCTTTGCTTTTCTGTCCTCTTTCTGTTATGATGACCAACACACCTGAAACCATGAGCCAAAGAAAACATGTCTCTTTTAAAGATTTATTTTTATATCTGTGTGAGTGCCTCAGATGCCAAGAGAGGGTGTTAGATCTCCAGAAGTTGGAGTTACAAGTGGTTGTGAACTGCCAACATCAGTGCTAGGAACCTTGTATGGCATGAGGTGCTTTTAACAACTAAACCATGTTTGCAGCTTAATGGGAGCCTCTTTTTGGTAGTTTGGGGGCAGAATGGTGATAGGGATTCAGAAGGTCATCATGCTTGTAAGATTTCAGGTACAAATGAGAACTATGTTTGGGAATAGAGCTAGAGAGCATTTATTTATCTTATATAAAGGCTGCTGAAAGATGAGCTTAAAGTGACGGTCTAATTTAAGTTAGCTAATCATTTAGACTGCCTCCTGGGCATTGTATTGTTGCTGCTTTTAGCTAGTTCTATAGTGAGAAGTGTGATCCAAGAACAGAACAAACAGTTTTGAAAAACTTGTAGATTAAGCTGGGCAGTGGTGGCGCATGCCTTGAATCCCAGCACTTGGGAGGCAGAGGCAGGTGGATTTCTGAGTTCGAGGCCAGCCTGGTCTACAGAGTGAGTTCCAGGACAGCCAGGACTACACAGAGAAACCCTGTCTCAAAAAACATAAACAAACAAACAAACAAATTAATTAAATAAGAAACTTGTAGATTACCTAGAACAGAGGTTGTTAAGTTAGGGCTGAGGAAAGTGGTCACTGAAGAGATTGGGGCCATTAAAAAGAGTTAATGCTTTGCTCCAGAACAGTTGGAAAGATGTCTTATAGGTATTTCAGGACTTGGCTGGACTCCTTCTCCTCTAGCAAATTCAAAGCTGTAAGGGGTGCAACTCACTTGGAACACTTTGCTTTGGGAAAAGAGCCATCAAAGAAGTGTTTGTTTATGTTAAGCCATCCAGGTTGCTGCAGCTCTGCTCCCAGGGCCGGGGCTGGGCTCCCAGGGTGTGGCTACTTCTTTGAGGCTGACCTTGAACTTGTGTACATGTTGCTGATTTTGCAGGTATTCAGAATTTGGTGGTTGTAGGATTGTGGGAACTTTATCCAGATTTCAAAGAAAGATGTAGGAAGCCAGGTACTGTGTGGCAAGGCCATAATGGCTTGTAGTTATGCTAGATATGAGAATAAGTTTGATGTAGAACAAAGGAACACACAAAGTGAAAATAGCTCAGCAAGGCAATTAGTTCTTTTTACAAAAAGGGCGCATCAAGACCTGAAC
Organism: Mastomys coucha; assembly: GCF_008632895.1. NCBI lineage: Eukaryota > Metazoa > Chordata > Mammalia > Rodentia > Muridae > Mastomys > Mastomys coucha. The sequence continues at coordinate 31,554,998 of NW_022196891.1, read as the reverse complement.
CCAGATAACGCACACCAGGGACAGCACAGCTCCTGTCTTTTATCTCTGCTGAGGTGGTGATGCAGCCAGTTGATGGGAGCTCATGACCTATGAGATTGGGCATTGGCTGACTGGTGCAAATGGAGAAGGGGAGTGCTCAGGAAACAATGAGTTTTGGTGAAGAAAAAAACCTTTCTCCCAGGTAGGTAGTCCCCAGGAGGGCAGTGTTTGCAGTTGTGAGGGTATTATCAAAGTCACAGAGGTGTTAGAGGTGCCAGCAGGGTGGCTCAGCTACAGAAGGCTGTGTATAGCAGCAGGGGTAAAGCCCAGGAGGAGGCCTCATGGGCTGCAAACCTCAAGGCTTGGGAGTGGAGCTGCTCAAGCCCATGGACCCTCTTAGTAGATGCCCTGTGCTCTGGGCTTATTTCTTCTTCTTCCTCTTCCTCCATCTTCAGTATTATTTTATTTGAGACTGGATCTCATGTGACCAGGCTGGCCTTGAACTTGATATGCAGCGGGGAATGACCTAGAGCTGCTGATCTCACTCCTGCCTTCTCCTCCCAAGTGTTGGGGTTACAGGCATACACTGCCACGGCTGGCTCTTCATTCTAACTTTAATTTATTCTTTTTCAATGATGAGTGACATCATGTACTTTATAGTATATTCATCATTGAGAGGGAGTATGAGTGTGCACATGTGTGCTGTTGTCATGTCTTATTTAGGTCTTTTGTGCGTAAGTATTTAAATTTTTAGTTGATTGTTTTTGACATTATTTGTATGTATATTTGCACATGTATATACATGCATGTGGAGGCCAGAGACAACTTCAACGCTGTTCCTCAGGTGCCAGAGCTCTTTGCTGTTGTTGTTTGTTTTGAGTTGTAATTTCTTTCTGATCTGGTGCTCAGTGAGAAACTAGGCTGGCTGGCAATTAGGCTCCAAGAATCCACCCATCTCCACCCCTCCCCAGCCCTGGGATTATGAGTATGAAGCTGTGTGTGTGTGTGTGTGTGTGTGTGTGTGTGTACGTGTGTGCATGCATGCGTGCATGTGTGCACGTGAGTGTGTATGTGTGTGTGTGTTTGTGTGCCTGTGTGTTTGTGTGTGTGTGTGTGTGTGTGCGTGTGTTTGTGTGCCTGTGTGTTTGTGTGTGTGTGTGTTGGTGTGTGTGTTTGTGTGCCTGTGTGTTTGTGTGTGTGTGTGTGTGTGTGCGCGCGTGTGTTTGTGTGCACGTGTTGGCTGGCCAGCAGGCACCACGCCTGCCTTTTAAGATGCGAGCTCTGGGGACTGAGCTGAGGCCCTCATGCTTGCAAGCCAGCCCTTTACTGACTGGGCCGTCTCCCCACCCTGATTTACAGACTCCTCTGGGTATGAGTCCTTGTTCAGATATGTATTACAAATATTTCCCCCCAGTATGGACCTAATTTTTGCATGTTCTTATACTTACTATTTTAACAAACACTATTTTGGAATGACTTTAGACTAAAAAAACCAAACATTTTAAAGACAGGTCAGAAAGTTCTTGCACACCCTACCTCAGCCAGCTCCCTCTGTTGTTTGCATAAACAAGAAGTCTGTTATTTTTGTTGATGTTCTGAATAAAATTTCCCTTATTATGGTTTCTATTAGTTTGTAATTATATTAGTGCACCTGTTTCTGATAATTAGCTGCCTGCTGGCCCATGTTTGTCAAACCCAGCTCTTGAGAAGGAAGAAAGAAAAAGCTCACAGGCCGAGGCTGGCCTGAGCTATGCTGCCTACTTTGTCAAACCCTGGGCTTTGTTTACTTCTGTTCTGTGGCAGGGTCTCAGTGTGTAGCCCTGGCTGGCCTGAAGCTCACTATGTAGACCAGGCTGCCCTCAAACTAGAGTCAGTCCTTCCACCTTAGACTTCTGTGTGCTGCAGGGATTCCAGACATGAGTCACCACCATACCTGGTTAAATTCTGAATTTTCCAGTAAGATATTA
>NW_022196891.1:31503246-31553042 GCF_008632895.1 Mastomys coucha | reverse complement strand
CCTTCAGCTCCTTGGGTCCTTTTTCTAGTTTCTCCATTGGGGACCCTGTGCTCAGTCCAATGGTTGGCTGAGAGCATCCACTCCCCTACACTGGGGCATAGAGCCTTCACAGGGCCAAGGGCCTCTCTTCCCATTGATAACTGTCAAGGCCATCCTTTGCTACATATGTGGCTGGAGCCATGGATCCCTCCATGTGTACTCTTTGGTTGGTGGTTTAGTCCCTTGGAGCTCTGGGGGGTACTGGTTGATTCATATTGATGTTCCTCCTATGGGGCTGCAAACCCCTTCAGCTCCTTGGGTCCTTTTTCTAGTTCCTCCATTGGGGACCCTGTGCTCAGTCCAATGGTTGGCTGAGAGCATCCACCTCTGTGTATGTCAGGCATTGGTAGAGCCCCTCAGGAGACAGCTATATCAGGCTCCTGTCAGCCAGCACTTGTTGGCATCCACAATAGTGTCTGGGTTTGGTGACTGTATATGGGATGGATCCCAAGGTAGGGCAGTCTCTGGATGGCCTTTCCTTTAGTCTCTGTTCCACACTTTGTCTCTGTAACCCCTCCCATGGCTATTTTGTTCCCCCTTCTAAGAAGGACTGAAGTATCCACACTTTGGTCTTCCTTCTTCTTGAGCTTCATGTGGTCTGTGAATTGTATCTTGGATATTCTGAGCTTCTGGGCTAATATCTACTTATCAGTGAGTGCATACTATGTGTGTTCTTTTGTGATTGGGTTATCTCACTCAGGATGATATTTTCTAGTTCCATCCATTTCCCTAAAAATTTCATGAAGTCATTGTTTTTAAAAGCTGAGTAGTACTCCACTGTGTAAATGTATCTATTAACTGTGTATTTTCTGTATCTATTCCTCTGTTGAGGAACATCTGGGTTCTTTCCAGCTTCTGGCTATTATAAATAAGGCTGCTATGAACATAGTAGAGCATGTGTCCTTATTACATGTTGGAGCATCTTCTGGGTATATGCCGAGGAGTGGTATTGCTGGGTTCTCAGCAATTTCCTGAGGAACTGCCAAACTGATTTCCAGAGTGGTTATACCAGCTTGCCATCCCACCAGCCAAAGCTGTGTGTACTGGCTAGTTTTGTGTGTCAACTTGACACAGGCTGGAGTTATCACAGAAGGGAGCTTCAGTTGGGGAAGTGCCTCCATGAGGTCCAACTGTGGGGCATTTTCTCAATTAGTGATCAAGGGGGTAGGGCCCCTTGTGGGTGGTGCCATCCCTGGGCTGGAGGTCTTGGGCTCTATAAGAGAGCAGGCTGAGCAAGCCAGGGGAAGTAAGCCAGTAAGAAACATCTCTCCATGGCCTCTGCATCAGCTCCTGCTTCCTGACCTGCTTGAGTTCCAGTCCTGACTTCCTTTGATGATGAATAGCAATATGGAAGTAAGCTAAATAAACCCTTTCCTCCTCAACTTGTTTCTTGGTCATGATGTTGTACAGGAATAGAAACCCTGGTTAAGACACTGTGACATTTAAAAATTTTTTGCTTTAAAATTTAAAATTTTGATGTTGATCATGAATTTGCATACTTTTCACACCTATGCTTTGTATATGTATATCTGAGTATATGTGCGCATGTGTGCACATGTGTACATGCTTATACAGAGGCCAGAAGAGGGTGTTGGCTCCTGTTGTATGTGACTGTCTCTGAGCTGAACAGCTGCTGTCTTAATGAATTTATCTATGGGAGTCTTGCAAAAGATCATCCTAGCTGGGCTTGTTGACTGTTTACTTCTTCTCACAGAAGGGCAGAGACTCACCAGACCCTCACCTGAGCATCCAGCTGCTTCTATCACATGTTTTGTGCAACTCTGCCCTAACTGCACATGGCCTCTGGGAGGGACCAGAGTTTCCATCTATGAAGCTATGGGAGAGCCATCATCCTTTCTGGGTAAAGACTTTCTGGTACTGTCTTTTCAGGAAGACCCATACTGCTCACTGGTGCTCTGTAAGAAAGCCTAATAAGCTCTTTGGTTCTCCTGGATGAACTACGGTGGAATCGTGCCTCCGTCTGGTGTTGGGACCTTGGTAGAAAGGTAGACCTTATTTATGTCTCTCAAGGAAGAGATCTTAGGAACACCTTCCGTAGAGCTCAAGTTAAAGGCATTTGTGGGACACTTGGCTTTGCTCTTACCTATTTGGGCTATCCTTTCAGACCATGCCTGTGCTTTTGTAGTCATTTATTTAAGAAATAACCCAAGTGCTGGATAGTTAGCTCAGTTTTTAAGAGCACTAGTGGCTCTTGCAGAGGACCTGGGTAAGATTCCCAGCACCCACATGGCAGCTCATAACCATCTGTAACTCAGTTCCAGGGGTCTGACACTCTCTTCTGACCTTTCCAGGCACCAGGCACACATGGGTTACACATACACACACAGAGACAAAACACCAAATATGTTAAATAAAAGAAATAATCCAAGGTCTTGAAGATTTACAGTTGTGTTCCCTATCCCCCAAAGTTGCATAGTTTAGATCTTTAAGTCTTTGAGTTGATTTATGTATGGTATGAGGTAGGAGACCAACCTTCATTTTTTTGTATATGACCATACATCTTACCCAATACCATTTGTTGAAAAGCCCCTAGTTCTGTTTTCATTTTTTTCTTTTTTGAGAGTGGGTATCTCTCCTATTGTAGTCCAGGTTAGTCTCTAAATTATTTTGAGATTGAGTCTCATGGAGTTACAATGTATCCCAGACTGGTTGAGCTTTTGGCAATCTTCCTGCCACAGTCTTCAAGGGATAGGATTGTGGGTGTGGTCCTCTCTGCTAGCTAACGAAAAATTATTGGCATTTATTTGTTTTGAGATTAGGTCTGGAATTCACTGTGAGAATAATTAGTTTGGAAACTGTATTTATTTTATATTCTTGTATTTTTTGTCTCAATTATTTGATTTTTTCATAGTAGTTGGGTTTTTTATTTGGTTATATCTTTTATTTTAATTTTTGAAACAGGGTCTCACCATGTAATTTTGGCTGGCCTGGAACTTGCTTTGTAGATCATGTTGGCTTTGAACTCAAAGAGATCCACTTGCCTTTGCTTCCCCAAGTGAGTGCTGGAATGAAGTGTGTGTACTATGCGGCCATTTTAGCAATTGATTCTTGTTTCAGATTCTATAGGCTAAACTTTAGTTAGCTGGGGCATACTGGAAATTACACGTTTGATAGCACATTCCTATGCTTTTTAAAGACCAAGAGAACTTAGGCGAGTATAAGCCAGGTAGAAATGTTGATAATGATATTGAGAATTTCTATCCTTGGCTTTCTTTGGGAGCGTGTTAGTGTAAGGAGTGCAGCTGTGAGGAATACCAGCCTCTGATGTTGAACGTTCTCTCGGACTTAAGCCAGCTTGCTATGATGTGTCGGGTGGTACAGCTTTGGAATCAGGTGCGTGCAATCTGAAAATAGAAATTGAATGGCTTGCTAGGAATGTGGGAACGGTAACAAGGATAGGACAAACTGTAGTATAGCTTACTTAGGACTTGGTACATTCAAAAGAGTGAACATCTTCCTTTAGGAATTATCACAAGACAAAATTAAATGGAAAAAGAGATCAGGTGACAAATTAATGTAACTTCTCAAGAGCTAGAATTTATTTTCAGTTGGAAAATCTCAGTTCTTGGCAGATTGGTCATCTTGAAAAGTGTTTATTGAGTAAGTGTACTGAACATTTTGGAGCAGTGAAGTAATATGTAAAGGGTAGTGTTTTTTAAAGGATTTGTTTGTTATTATTGTATTGAGTGTATTGATTAGAGGAAGAGAGACAAGATGCATAGCTGGAAGGCCGGGGATATTAGCTCAGTGCACTGTGTAGCAGGCATTAAGAACTAGATCTAGTTCCTAGCACAAAATCAAGTAAAATGACCAGATGCTATGGTTAGGGACAAGAAGTCAGTCCTTTTTCATGTAGCTCTCATGCTATACTCTAGTGTTAGCACAATAGGAAGGCAAGCAAGGGGGCTGGTATTGCAGAAGGAAAAAAAAACTTACTTTTAAGCATTTATACCCTGAGGTAAAATTATGAGATAATCAAGCTGTTAATAAACATAAACAATTAGAGTGTAGATCAAATACTTTGTTTTGAAGTCAGAATCAGCCAACTCCAGCGAGGTGACTAAATGCCTCCTAGTTCCAGCATCAAATAATGGAGGCATGAAGATCACCAGCTCAATTCAAATTTTCGAGCCCTTGGAGAGGGGAGTGATGGAGAGGAAATAAGAATCAGCTGGATCCTCCATCTATTAGTCATCACAAGTTACCATTTTATAAGTACTCTCAACATAATGGAGTTTTTAAAGAGTTTCTTCACTAGGGCTTCCATTGCTGTCTTATAGGTCATAGTGTTATGGTGACCAAAACAAGGAAGTGATGCAGAGATCATAGAAGAACATTGCTTTCTAGCATGCTCCTGGCATGCTTGCGCGCTTTCCCATAGCACCCAGGATGGACAGCCCAGAGTGGGCCAGCACTGCCCACAGTGAGCTGGGCCCTCCCATATCAACACAGCTGTGCGAATGTATGCCACTCATGTGTGGAGGCCCAAGGAGACCAGAAGAGTGTTTCAGATCACCAGGATCTCTGGAGGTAAAGGTGGCTGTGAGCCAGCAGACGTGGGAACTGAGAATTGAACTCAGGTCCTCTAGGAGCAGCAAGTGCTTCTCATCTCCAATTTATCCCTCCAGCACCGTCATTGAGTTTGTAAAGTCTATTGTATTTCTCTATTGCCAATCCCACTGGTTTAAGCCTCTGAGTAGTGCTAGATAAAAACTTACAGTATTCCTTACTTATAACACACAGAGAGACTCTTATATTAAAGGGGAAGCACAGTGAAGTGGTTGGGAGCACAGGCCCAGGCCATGGCCACTTGCTGTGAATCCTGATTCTGCTACTTGGGTGTTTGGACCGTTCACTTAATCTTCTTGTGCTCTAGTTTCATTGAAGGGAGGGTAACAACTTCAAATGATGCAGTGGTTATGAGGGATAACTTAGTTAATGTATGTAAAGTGCTAAGAACACTGTCTGGCACAAAGCAAGTTCTTACATGTGTTTCATTAAATAAAATAAGATAAAATCCCCTCATTGAATTTTCTTGACAACTCACTAAGGTTGTGATAATCCTTGTTGGCTCTGTTACTCACTTTTGTGCTTCCAACCATGTTCCCTTTCTCTCCTATTAACAGATGACTTAATCATCTGCCAGCTGACTTAGTCATCTACTTCTGCCTATTTCCTTCTCCCCAAAGACATTCAGTAACTGTCCTCCGCAGCTCCAGTCTGTCTGTGATACCATTCCTCATGTCTTCCTCTCTGTATGCTGACACCACGTTTCTCAGGAGAACACCAAAGCAATTGTTCTTGGTTTCTGACTCTCGTGCTCCTGCCTTTTCCTTCTGATGTTAAAGTGTCTCTAGTCACCACTTTGTTATTGTTTGGTTGGTGTTGGGGACTGACCCCTCGGCCATATGCATGTTAGGTTCTACCACTGAGACTATAGCTCAAGCCCTAATGTTTATCCTTTAAAAAATAAAAATAGCTTCCAGAACCTTCTCTCTGCCTCACCTCTCTTTGAAACCACTGACTTACTGATTCTTCTCATCTTCTCTTTGAGTGGCATACCCTCCCATTCTGCTTTCCTGCCATTCTATGGAGACTGTACCGTATCACTCTTCATCGTTCTTATCCTTTGGGTCACTTAATACTACTTGATTGACCTTTGTTCTTTATTAAGATTCTTATCCTTTGGTTTGCAAAGCGAAGCTTTGTTTTTCAGATCCCACTGATAACCCTGTGGATCATCCTACTGTAGTGTCTTCTACTCTTCTCCCATGGCTCACTTCCCCTAGATTCCATCTGCAGTCTCACTTCCATCCTTTCTTCATTTGTAACCATACTCACTCCATGACCTCATCTGTCTCTAATGATGCCCAGATCCTCTGTCCTTGACCTTTCTAGGCTGATGCTTTGCCTGCCCCAGAAGGATTTCTAGCTGCATCTAAATGCATTTCTAAATGCATTTCTAGCTGCATACTAGACATCTCGATCCAGATGTCCTGTTGGGTTTATCTTGGTCCCTGTATTTCCAGAGGGAAATCATTCTTACCACAATCTGATTGCTCTTCTATCTGCTTTCTCTTCTTGAAAAAATATCATTAGCCACTCTCATTTGAGGCATTTGACAATTCTAGGGTTGATTCCTGAATGACTGCATAGAAATCATCTGGGTGGATGGGGCCACATGCTGACCATAAACCCTTGAGCCTTATCCCTCTGAGTGCTTGATTCTAAAGGTCTGGGTAGCATCAGGAATCTTCTGTTTTTTCTAAGTTTGGTACTCCCAATGAAAACTGGTATTTGTTCCCTGTTATAGTTTAGATCTAAAATATTCTCCCAAAGAGCCTCCATGTGTGTGTGTGTGTGTGTGTGTGTGTGTGTGTGTGTGTGTGTGTGTGTGTGTGTGTGTGGTAGTATGGTGCATGCTGCCTTGGGCGCATGTGAAGTTAGATGATAGCTCATGGGAGTTGGTTCTTTTCCTTCACCATGTGGATCCTGGGGATAGAACTCAGGTTGTTAGGTTTGGAAGCAACTTTCTGAGCCATGGCACCAACCCAGAAGGTGCCAGGGTCTAGCTCTGGAACTTAATTTGGCAGATCAGAGGAGAGCTGGGGCTTGTGCATTTCTGCCCGATACCCTAGGTTGCTTTGGCTTCACTTGTTGACACCAGTGTCATGCAGAGTCAAAGACTGACTCCTTCATGGCACCAGAACTCTTTTGAGTCTCCAACAAGTTTCTTTTCTCTCCTCCAGCCGTGTCCACACCCTCCTCTGTCGCTGCGTGCCATTTCGACCATCCCTCTGTGCTCAGTACTTAGTAACTCTGCCTAATCCCGTGAGGCTCAGGTTTCACTTTTCCTGTGACGTGGGTCCTGCCAGAAGGTCTTCCTTCTCATAGCATATTGTTCTTGCTGCTAGTTCAGCAAGTACACATGATACCATCGTACAGAATTTCATACTTGATTTTCCCCATGCCAGTCTGAGTCTCTGATGGCAGGAATTCTTTCTCACTCATTTTTTCCCCTCAGTGTACCCTGTGGATGTGTGAATCAGTTCAGTGAGGTTCTGTAAGGTGAATGTTTTCAGCACTAGAAAGAGCAGAAAACAGAAGACTGACCTTTGGTGAATTTATGTATTTAAAATGAGAAAACAAAACAAAACAAACCAAGAAGTGATGATAGGAGGGAGCTGAGGAATTAGTTTGTATATCCTGAACTCTAAGGAAAAAGAATTCGGCCAGGCAGTGGTGGCGCACGCCTTTAATCCCAGCACTTGGGAGGCAGAGGCAGTCGGATTTCTGAGTTCGAGGCCAGTGGGGGCATTATCTACTTCGACAGAATTGAAGACAATCCTGATGACCAGATGTTCAGTATGGCCAAATGCATTCAATTTGACCTTTTATTATTGTGTTTTAGGGGTGATGCTGGCACAGCATCAGATGTGACTGTCTCTAGAATAAGGAGCAGAGATCCTTTTAGATTTTGTTATGCAGTGCTGGCTTGGCTGAAATAGCCCAGGCTGACCTCAGTCTTCAGCTGATGCTCCTGCACCAGCCTTCTGAGTACTAATATGTATACCTGACTCTAAATTTTTATTTTTAAAATCTGTTCAGTCCTATTTTTTTTTTAAACCAGGGTTTTGTTATGTTGCTAGTCTGGCCTTGCCTTGAACTTGGAATTCTCCTGTCTCTTGAGATCATAGGCATGTCCAGTATTAATTCCACTTGGTCTCTGGCTGGGATTATTTTTTTCTTTTTGTTTTTTTTCGAGACAGGGTCTCTCTGTGCAGCCCTGGCTGTCCTGGAACTCACTCTGTAGACCAGGCTAGCCTTGAACTCAGAAATCCACCTGACTCTGCCTCCCAAGTGCTGGGATTAAAGGCGTGTGCCACCATGCCCGGCAAATCTTTTTTCAATAAACATGCTTATATGATGAGCAGAAAGCTTAGAAAATGAGACCATTGCGTCTGTGCATGTGCATGTGCATGTGTATATTCTGAAAGCCAGGTATTAACCTTGAGTGTCATTCCTTAGACTCCAACCATCTTGCTTTTTGGGGGACAGAATCTGTCCTGATTAGTTTTTTGTCTCCTTGACACACCTAGAGTCAGTTGTGAAGAGGGCACTTCAACTGAAGAATTGCCCAGATCAGATTGGCCTGTGGCCAGGTCTGTGAGAGATTGTCTTGACTGATTGGTGTGGAAGGAGGACTCAGCCCACCATGGGTGGAACCATCCCTAAGTAAGTCAGTAAGTAGTGTTCCTTGTGGTTTCTGCTTGAGATGACTTCACTCAGTGATGGACTGCTACCTGGAAGTATATATGATGAAATAAGCCCTTTCCTTCCCTAAGCCAAATTCTATGTCTATGCTAAGAGCAGGGTCTCTATTGGGCCACACAAGCGACACCTTGAGGTGATCCCTTATATAAATGCACATGTACTTACTCCATATACATATATGTACAAAAATATGTACTTGTAAGGTTATTAAAATTGTCAGAGGATCTCAGTTATTTGTTAGTTATTCAGTGTAAGAATAATAATTCTGTAGAGTGGCTGAAGCAGGTTCACAGACATTACATACAAGCAGAATACTAGTATTTAAAATAGATATTAAAAATGCCACAGTCACCTTGAGATGACTTCACTCAGTGATGGACTGCTACCTGGAAGTATATATGATGAAATAAGCCCTTCCCTTCCCTAAGCCAAATTCTATTCTATGCTAAGCGCAGGGTCTCTATTGAGCCACACAGGCGACACCCCAGAATTGGATTAGAAGTGTGTACCACTGTACCTAGCTTTTTACTCAGGCCCTTTACAGCAAGTACTTCTGGGATTTAGTTGTCGCTAACCATAGAGTTTTACTACGTAGTGCTTCCAGTCCAGAGTTATTAATTACCCCAGTGTAGATTTGTCATAATTTGGATACAACAAGCGTATACAGAGGAAAATGTGTTTCAAATAATTTCTTTAAATGTGGTTCAGATTCTTGCACTTTGTTCCTCTCCACTTTAGAGTGACTATTCAGGTCCTATACCCATGTCCTCTGCTGAGAGCCAAACTTTAAGCTTTGGTTTTCAACTCTCTCTATTCTTTTTCATTGTCAGTAGATGGCTTCTTTTTCTTTTGTAGCCTGCTTTGGCTAATGGTTTAGTCCAAGATATTTCCTTTACATCCTTATAGTTAATTTTCTTGAGCTTGAATGCATCCCTTTGAAGACCTTTTAATTTCTCAAAATAAATTAGTTTTTTTTTTCTAGCTGCTTCTTACCTGAGTCATATTTTGTTCTAACACTGTAAAGAATGTAAGATATCAAATAGTAGAGCTGGAGAGTGAACGCAGTGGTTGAGCAATTTGTTGTTCTTTGAGGAGGACTGGAGTTTGGTTCCTAATATTCACATAGTTGGCTCAGACCTATCCACAATTCCAGTTCCAGGGGGTCTGACACCCTCACTCTCTTATGGTCTCTGTGGGTACCAGGTATACAGAAAAAATCTATACACATAAAATAAAAAAAAATTAAAAGATATCAAGTATCTATGGTATAGTTTTTGAAAGTCCATCTTTATTAAGGCTTTGTGTGGTTGTTGGGGTAACTAGATTGTGTTGATAGCAGTATATAAAAAAAAATCACTTGGGGCTGGAGAGGTGGCTCAGTGGTTAAGAGCACTGGCTGCTCTTCCAGAGGTCCTGAGTTCAATTCCCAGCAAGCACATGGTGGTTCACAACCACCTGTCAAGGGATCTGATGCCCTCTTCTGCTGTGTCTGAAGACAGTTAACAGTCTACTCACATACATAAATATACAATAAATCTTAAAAAAAAAATCACTTACTTAACCAATATCTAGCTATATTCTTTCTTATAGGTACCCTCTTTTAATGATGATACATATATATTAGTTATTTCCTGGTTATATGTATATTTTTGATCCCTTTTATAAATGCATATATACTTACTCCATATACATATATGTACAAAAATATGTATTTGTAAGGTTATTAAAATTGTCAGAGGATCTCAGTTATTTGTTAGTTATTCAGTGTAAGAATAATAATTCTGTAGAGTGGCTGAAGCAGGTTCACAGACATTACATACAAGCAGAATACTAATATTTAAAATAGATATTAAAAATGCCCACAAAAACCCAGTGTATAGTTGAGTCACATACTTTAAATAGGTAACTTGTATCATATGAATCATGTCTCAGTAAATCTGCTTTACATGGACAAACTGTTCAACTCATTATTAACAATGCCTATTAAAACATTGCTTTTTTGGTTAGAATTTTAGCAGAGCATTAATTGCTTCAGTTGCCAGGCAGAGGTGGTGTACACCTTTAATCTCAGCACTTGGGAGACAGAGGCAGGCAGATATCTGAGTTTGAGGCCAGCCTGGTCTACAGAGTGAGTTCCAGGACAACCAGGGCTACACAGAGAAACCCTGTCTCAAAAAAAAAAAAAATTGCTTCTGTTAAGTATGGATATTGAGATGAACTTGGAGAAAGAGTCTCAAATAAATACTCCTTGTAGCCATTTCCTTTTGTTGCTATGACAAACACCCCCACAGAAAGCCACACAGGGTGTATTTAAATCAGCCTTGAGTGTTTAGGAGACGGTATGCTAGGGCCGGTTAGTTCAGTGTTCAGCAGACATGAGACCTCATCTTAGATTGTGTTGTATCTGCCACAGGATTCATTGGGTATGGGAGCATGATATGTCTGGCAGTGGCATAAGCAGATGTCAGAACACCCTGGCCTGGTGAAAATGGCAAGAGTCTTGGGTTGTCCAAGTAACTCTTTTAGTTAGGATCCTGACTAGGTCAGAAAACACCTTTCTCTATTGACTATTCCCCGAAGAGTTTAAGAGCAGGTTCAGAAAAGGGCTTCGGCTCTAGTAACTTATTGCTTTTGTGGAGTTTTCAGATTTCATTGGTTAGTTTCCTCTTTCCTTCACTACGATTGTGTGTGTGTGTGTGTGTGTGTGTGTGTGTGTGTGTGCTTAGATCAGAGATAGGCTTTTGAAATGCTAAATGTTAGTATTGTAATTATCAATGTGTGGATGATGTTTGCTACCAACTAATAACAGCATCAGGACGAACCCTGGGTGTGCCAACATGATTTATTTTATTCAGAATTGTTCTGACATTGATTCATATTTAATTTTACTCATTTGTCACATAAATAAGGCAGTTTCTATTCTAGTTATTATTGTACTGGGTTACCTTCTCTACTGTTAGTAATACTATATGTGCTTTTTTTTTTTTTTTCATGTAGTGCAGTACGCTAGGTACTGGAATACAGTTACCATAGAGTCTACAGGAAGGCGTCTGGCCAGGCCTTGATCTTTCAAAGGCAACGAAAATAAAATGCAGTGCACTGCCATTGGTGACTGAAAACACAGGAGATGGTGGTTCCTGCCTGCAAGGATGGACGAGCAGCTAAGGCAGGCTCCATGGAAAGAGTGACATCGAGGCCGGGCTTTGGAGCTGTGCAGAAGCTCGTACGTAGGCAGAGAAGATGACACACATAGGTGCACTGAGGCATTCAAGAAGTGTGAGATATTGGGAGGAAGCGGCTCAGGGTCACTAAGCAGTAGTTGTCAGGGCAGCTAACGTGCTATCAGTGCTCCTGCCCCTGCACGTCCGTCTAAGAGAAAATAATTGTTGTTATTTCCATTTTCATGATGAGGTGACTGATGCAGGAAGAAGTCTGATAAGTTAGACTAGGCCTTATTTCTCTTAAGTTTTACAGCTGCCATTAGAATTCAGCATTTTTGGCCAAAGTTGTAAATCAGAGGCTAGCAACACCCAGCATGCAGCCACACCCTCCCTACCACTACCTGGTTAGTTATTGTTGTTTTGTGTGGGGTTGTTCTTGTTTTATGGTGTGCCCCTGTAAGCTAATTTTTAAAATGACCTCAGAGAATCAAGAAGGTATTTTTAAAAATTACATGTAAGACATGCATGAAATTGAAGCATTACAATGATTTCCTGTTTGCGAGTACCGTGGCTTCTGAAAGCCTAAGTCCTTTCTATTTGGCTCTTTTCATAGGAAGTTTATAAAGCCTGCACTTTTTAAATAAAAAAATTTGTTACTGATCTTTTGAGTCAGGGTCTTGCTGTGTTACCTAGGCTGGCTTTAAACTAATGGCAGTCATCCTCCTGCCACAGCTTTCTGATTGCTTTGGCCACAGGCTTGAGCCACCATCCCTGCCTACATTTCTTATTATAACACAGTGATCAAATATTAACTCCAATAGTTGGATTAATATGCAAGTATTTCCCTCCCTCTTTGCCTCCTTCCTTCCTTCCTTCCTCCCTTCCTTTTTCTTTGTGGTATTTCAAATTGAATACAAGGCCCCATGTGTGTCAGGCAAATGTTCTGTTACTAAACTGTATGCCCCTCGCACTAACTATCCTTTAGAATTTTGTTTTTATGTTTACCTTCTGTGTATTTACATAACCCTGGAATAAAGGAAAGTTGAATTTGGTTCTATCTTACAGCCAGGAAATTTAGTTGGGATGGGCGGTGACATATTAGAGTCGGATCCTTCTGCCTGTACAGTACCTTGCAGTCTCCGTTCCGTTCTAAGGTTTGCCCTCTACCTCTGTCCTAGATAGACAGTTGCTCAGAGCTTGCACTCGAGGCCACTCCATAAATGAGATTGAAAGACCAAGGCAACACATGATCTCTCCCTAGCCGTTGTCACCTCTGCAGCAGCGTCTGAAATTCAGCACTGGCAAGCTCTACCTAACTCAGAGCCCACTGCCGGTGACATGTTCCAGGAGGCTTGGATTGGATTGCAGATAAGTAAGCACTTCCCAACGAAGGAGTCAGGGACATTTCTGATTTTCATTCCCTTAAAGGGATGCTGTGGCACTGCCTGGCTGTTCAAAAAGTCTTTACCTGAGAACAGTTGTTGAACCCTTTTCAGATTCCTGCCTGCTTCTCTGTATTCTGTTCTTGGAACTGTTTTCTTATTCCTGAGCTTGGAAATAAATGCCTTTTCTAGTTAGCTTCCAGAAGCTTCTCTTGTGAGTTTAGCACCAAGCTGCTCAGGGAAAGTGGAATCTAGCTCTTTTGTGTCTGAACTCAAGGGATGTCTGTGTTACTAATCACCTTGTATTAACCACTCCAGTTTTCTCCCTTTAGGGCATGCGTAGTTTAGGGCGTGTATAGACAGGGGTTCTCTGTGTAGCTCTGGCTGTCTTGAAACTCACTCTGTAGACCAGGCTTACCCCAGACCCACAGAGATCCACCTGCTTCTGCCTTCTGAGTGCTGCAATTAAAGGCCTGCACCTTTAATCCCACCCCTGACTAAAAAGGAGTTTTGAATATAGATTTTGTTTTCTTTTGTCATAGTTGTAATTGCTGTCATCATTATTGTGCACATGTTGTATGCCTGCATGTGTGAGTGAGTGTGTGTGTGTGTGTGTGTGTGTCATGCTCACCTCTCTGTATGCACTCATGGGAGCCAAACACTGACTTAAGGTATTTTCCTTTATTCATGTCTACCTTGTTTTTTGAGACATGCTTTTTCAATGAACCTTGACTCTGCTGTTTCTGCTAGATTGGTGGCTAGCCAGCAGACCCCTGAAATCTGCCTGTCTCTGCTCCCACTCTCTCTCTAGTGCTTGTATTACAGGCTTTGTATCTTGCTTTTTCATGTTGCTGAGGATCCAAATTCAGGTGCTCATGCTTACAAAAGCCAGCATTTTATCCACTGAACATCTCCCTCCTTTTGCTTTCTGTTATTAAAATCTGGATTTATTATATTTAATTATACAATTGTGTCTCTCTGTGTGTGTGTGTGTCTATGGAGGTTAGAAGACAAGTTGAATGAGTCAGTTCTCTCTTTACTGTGTGGACTCCTGGTTATTGAGCTTAGGCTCAGGTTTGTGAGTGAGCCCCTCGCTACTGAGCTGTACCACTGGCCCATTCTTGGGTCTTTTTTGAGGCAAGGTCTTCCTCAGCCTCATAAGTGCTAGGATTATAGGCATTTATCATCACGCTCAATATGGATCTCCTCTCTCCATCTTCTCCCAACCTCTGTTTCTGGCAGAATGTAACTATGGCAGCCAGACCTAGAATTTATGATCCTCCTGTCTCAGCTACCCAAGTGCTGGGGTGATCGGCATATCTTACTATGTCTAGATTTCAGATATGGGAAAAATATACTAAAGACTTTTTAGGCAGGTGTGTGTGGTGGGGCACACCTTTAATCCTAGTATTCCAAAGACAGAGGCAGGTGGATCTCTGAGCTCAAGGCTAGCCTGGTCTACAGAGTAAGTTCTGGGACAGCCATGGCTACACAGAAAAACTCCGTCTAGAAAACCAAAGCAAACTATTGTTTTAGCTAGGCCTGGTGACACATAGGTGAATCTCAGCATGCTGCGGCAGAAGGACTGCCAGAAGGTTAAGGCCCAGCGTGGTCTACATAGTAAGACCCTGCTTCAGCAACAGAAGCAAAAGAACCTCTATTTTTAAAATACCCTAGGCATCTAAAACAATTTTAATTTTCCAACCAGTCTATATTCCTAAGATTTCAAGTTAAGAGGAGAAATTGGGACATCTTGTAAAATTACCACTGTCATTATTAACCTGTGGCTTTAAAGAGATTTCAGCATAGCCGAGAGCCTCTACCCGTAACCTCAGTTCCCCTGCTTTATGGCTGCTGTACAATAATGCTCCTTGCCAGGGCATGTCACAGTATTTATGACACTGACCCACCCAGGACTTTGCTGTGGGTCAGGGAACAGCTGTGAGGTTGCGCTGCTTGGCACCCATATCTCTAGGCTCACTTTAGGATTATTTAACCTGGAAAGGGTAGTAGCACTTGCTAGTTTGCTCCCCAGATAGAGTTCCTGAATGTAGTTAGGCTTCAAGAATTAGCACTAAAGGGGACTCAGAAACAGAAGTCGCCTCTAAGACTTTCTTCTATACTGTTTTGATACAGGGATGTCACAATTAACTACAGCCCCACACTCTAACAATCTCAGTGCTGTTCTTTTTCACCTCTGCTGTGATGGTTCTGTCCCTTCTGTGTTAGGGAGGCTTCTCAGGTCTCATCCCACACAGCTCCCTTGCCACTCCCTTACTTTAGTACCTCATCCTTGGTAGCCTGCATTCGTGGCCGAGGGGTGGCTTTACCATGAGCTTTTCCTGGAGAAATTCAGGCTTTGCATTCCCACTGCCATCACACTTTCTGATGTAATTCTGGCAGGATCACTCTCTCTCCCCCTTGCTGGAAGGAGAGACGGAAACGCTCTTTATCATAGTCGGGACACGAGAGGCTTCGTAGCTGCCAGTGTATAGTACCCACTGCCTTTCCGTGGCCTGTAGAGTCATGTTCTAATTTTTCAGTCTGGCAAATGAACCTTTACTTAGATTTCCGTGTATGTCCCTATTCCATGTGATTTCAAGTATGCCAATTTCTTACCATCCCAAGTAACTGGTGCTTTCTCTGCTGCTCAAACCTCTGTGTATGCTATTTCCACAAATTGTCATTGTCTCTGCTTATCTAGTCTGTTAACTCCTCCTTCATGATATGTAAGTCATATCTTCTGGCATTGTCCGTCATACCTCACCCCACCCCGTTTAGTAACTTCTTACAGCACACTATAAGGCTTGTTCTTATTGATCATTTTATATTATAGCATGAGTCCCAATGGATTGGACCACTGTCTTTTCTCTTGCCTCCACAAAATAGCAAAACCTTACTCATTTCCGCCCTCCATGTCCGCCAAAGGACTCTCTGGAATAATATAGGATGTGTCTGTAAATGGTTGCTACATGACTAAGTGGAAAAGCACTTCATGGTGTGAGACCACCGATCCTGACAAATCCTTAGCCTGTTCTTTGGTAATGTGAACCAGTATCTGCAGACTTGCATCCTAGCCAGAACTTCACTTAATTCTGTTACTAGTGGATGTAGTGTATTTGGAACTCATGGAGAGTTCATATTATATTTATACTTATTGTTGTAGATTTATATTATGTATATATATTAGTTTTCTTGTGTGGAAAAGAGTGAACCTCATAGACTTTTGGACACTATTAGGTGTTTAGTAATGATAGCAACTGTTTATATAGCATGTGACCATGTCTTATGTGCTCAAGGTTTTATGTACATTAACTCATTCTTTCCTAATTGGGACTCCACAAAGTCCTTACAATTACTGACATGACATTTTCACAGGCGAAGAAGCTGTAAAGAGATCACTGAACTGGTAGGCCTGGGAGTTGAATCCAGGAATTCTGGTTCCGTAGTCTATTTTTTAACATTTAACTAGCATAGTATACTACATGGGTTATATAACTGTTTGTTCAGTATCTTTTACTGTATAGGATGTATGGAACATATGGGACACGAGTGTGATATCAACCAGTATATTACAGAATTTGGGCTATATAAAACTCCTATGGAAAATATGTTGGGAAAAGAATTTCTTGTTTACTAGGTTCCTTTAGGATAAATTTTGTATATTGACTCATACTGAATGATTCTGAACTTCCTGTTATTTCTTTGTGGCTTCCATGCTCTATCCAACTTGTGTTGCAGAATTGCCTGCCTTTCTTCCCAAGCCATGGATCTTTGCCCGAGCCGTGGCTTTCAAGCTGTATTCCTGCGGCTTGTGAAACACTTGTTTATGGGCACAGAGTGATCTGGAGTTAAATAGAAAACTCCCTCTCCATGGCACAGCAGTTTATTCTACATGCCAAGTTGGCACAGAATAGACCTTTTGGGGGGCTGTGGCTAAAACAGGTAGCCAAGACATGAAGGAGGTTTCCAATCCAGACTCATGCTAATAAATAGAATGGTAATGCAAACACTTCAATGGGCTCTGTGTAGTTTTTATTTTATACTTAGTCTAGTTCAGAGTGGCCAATCCAGTTTCACTAATTGTTTACTTTACTCAAACAAATTTTTGGAGGATTAGGCTATTAACAGATTATATATGTTAAAAATATTTTTAGGGTGATGGTATTAAGAATTACAAGTGTTTCATAAGCAAAGTGGTATCTTATCCCTGGCCCATGAACTCAATTTCAGATGCATCTATATTGGTAGATAGAAAACATTTATTTAGTTGGTTCTGCAATTGAATATGTGACATTAAATAAGTCATTAAGTTATACTTTAATAATTACATTTATTTATTTGTGTTTGTGTATATGTGCTATGGTGCTTGTATGGAGGTCAGAGAACAGTTTGCTGGAGCCAGTTTTTCCTTCCAACGTGTAAATGCTAGAGATTGGACTCAGGCTGTCAGGTTTGGTGTCAAACACCATTTCATTGCCCCATCCCCCCAAAAAAGTGTTCACGATAGAGCTTAGTGTTCGAGTCTGTTGTCTAGTGTGTACTTTGCCTCCAGAGACACAAAACAAACAAAAATAAGAATTAAAGTTATTCAAATATGTACACTTTTTTGTTCTAAGGGAAAAAAATGACTCTTGGTCTTTTTTACCAGTACTAATAGGCCTCATTTATTGTTCCTCAAAGTTAGGACTCTCAGGGATGGAGGGTAGAGACTGGGTGGTTGGAGCATGGGTCTTCTATGTGAAGATAGTGCTGGCCTTGAAGAATGTGCCGGCATTTTAATCTTTTTACTTCCATTTAACAATTTAAAAATGATACCTGTTTGTATATGCATGTTCAGTGTGTGAGTGTGGTGGTCAGAGGACAGCTTGTGGGAGTTGGTTCTTTCCTTCTATTCTGTCAGGTTTGGTGGTGAGCATCTCACCTACAGAGTCGTCTTGCAGGCTCATAATTTTGAAACTTAAGTATTATTAATCCTTAGGCCATATCACATTTTGTGTTTGTAGGTAAGGGAAGGAAGATGTTTTCTGGTCTTAATTTATAAACATGTAGTCTTGAAATAAATGCTAATCTACTGAGAACACAAATCATAATCAATGTGACAGTTGATGGGAGATTTTGGTTTTTGTGTGTTCTAAGAAGGAATCTCGCCAGGCAGTGATGGTACATGCCTTTAATTAATCCCAGCACTTGGGAGGCAGCAGGCAGATTTCTGAGTTCGAGGCCAGCCTGGTCTACAGAGTGAGTTCCAGGACAGCCAGAGCTATACAGAGAAAAGCTAAAAAAAAAAAAAAAAGAAAAGAAAAAAAGAAGGAATCTCACTATATAGCTGTAGCTGCTTCAGCCTCAGTCTGTGGCCAGCGTGGCCTTGAACTTGTCAACCCTTCTGTCTCACCTTTCTTGACTGCTGAGTTAGGAGGCATGTACCATTACGTTTGGCTAATGGAAAATTCTTCATTTCTGCTGTCTCTTAGCCATCTGTGTTTGAAAGGCCACTGATCTGTGTCCAGAGCCTGCCTGACCAGTGAGTGCATGGTCAGATATAGTTCTCACCATCTGAGAGCCAGACATTCTCTGCCCGTGGAGTTCTGAGTCTTTCACACAGGGCTGACGGCAGCTGGAGTCACCTGTCACAGTGTAGACTGCTCTAACGGTCTCAGTTAAGCAGCAGTCACATTCTGTCATGTTTGGAATGAGAGACTGGTACTTGGAAGGACTGACTGGAGTGTTGGATCAGTCAGTCTTAAGGACTGTATGTTACAACCTCTTGTAGTGTGACCTGCTGCTGGTGGAAACTTTCAGGCTTACTAATAAATAACCTGTGTGATTTCTTGGCATATGACGAAGTTACCTTGTGGGAGCACAAGGATTTTGAATTTACAGATTTGGGATTCACAGAGAGCTCATCTGTCGGCACTGCTCCCTGCCCTACCTAGATTTGGTTTCTGTTTTGGTATTCATTCAGAATACCTCCAGCAAATCTGTATACACAAACCTGTATTCTTACTTCTTGGGAGGTAGAGGCAGGAGGATCAGGAATTTAAGGTCATCCTCCATACAATGAATTTGAAGCCTGGCTACAATGATACCCTATCTCAACTACTTTCCCCCCTACCCTGTTGCTAATGGGAGAACCATTGGGTTAGATCTGTCCGGGCTTTACTATTTGAGCTAAAGCTTGGGTTAAAGAAGGAAAGCATTCTACTTAATATATTATCTTGAAGAGCTGTGTAATCTTTGGGGGAAACTTTCCATTTGGAAAAGAAGGCATCAGTGACTGCTGATATTGTCAGTTAAGGCATCAAGAAGTTGAGAGTAAGGCAGTCTCTAGATTTGGACTCCCTAATGTGTGTCTATTTGATGTTTCCTGTGGCTTCTGTAACATACCACCACAAACTTGTTGGCTTCCACCAACAGGAGAGTTCTCTTCCCAGTTCTGGAAAGCAGATGTCTAAAAGCAAGGATCAGTAGGGCTGTATCCCTTCTTGGATGTGTGTGTTGTATCTAATCCCACATCTATCTTAGCTGTTCATCTGTTAGTGGACTCTAGGTATTTCTCCAGTTTAGGATTATAAGCAGATGCTTCCATGAGGACTGGCTGTACAGATAACTCCTTGAGACACTGCTTTCAAATCTTTTGATTTTTGTGATTCAAACTCTACTTTTGGATACAACAGAAATGGTAATTGCAGGGTATTTGTTACTTTTGTTTTGTTTCAAGGAACCACCATGCTGTTTCTATAGAGACTATACCATAGTATACCAAATGCAATGCATACAAGTTTAATTTTTTCACACCTGGAAAAAAAACTTTATTTTTTATTAATTTATCTATTTTTTTTTTATTTTTGAGAACGACTCTGACTGCAGCCTCACGTTCAGAACACACTGTTTAGACTGGGCTGCCCTGGAATTCAGAGGTCTGCCTGTAGCTGCCTCCTGAGTGCTAGGATTAAAGCCATTTCAACTGTAGTATTGATTTGGTGATGCTAAGTACTTTCTCATGTTCTTTTGGCCATTTTTAAACACAGAGACAGGTCTGTTAAAATCTTCCCCCCATTTTTAAAGTTAGATTGCTTTTGTTGAGTTTTAAATGTCTAGATGTCTATATAAATGTCCTATACAGTCTAGATATAAGTCTTTATCAAGCACCTGGCTTTCAATTTTTCTCTCTGTTCTAAGGGCAGTCTGAGGTAGCTAGCAGTGTCTTTTGGTGTCCTCCCAACCACTAAAAGTGACAGCATCTTTTCCATCAGGATTCATTGAAAGTAAGGCAAACCCAGGATAAAAATAAATGTAGGAGTTAGGCTACACTCAACCTAGCTTTGTCAATAAGCACCCAGAGCTGGACTCTATGAAGGGTTGTTTGCAGGCAAAACAGGTAGCCTTAGAGTTCTCCTGGGACACTACAGCAAGGTCAACCTTGCAAGCCAGCACTCAGGGGTGCTGACAGTTGGAGGCTATTCTGGGACCCAGAGGACTTTGTTTTGTAAGGCCCAGTGCTCCCAGATTAACTCTGGCTTTAGTCAACCCCAAGCCACTTCAGCCTTCGATCTAGAGAGCAGTGTTAAGTACAGTAGAAAGATCACAATACCAATATTATTGATAAAAAAGAGTGCTTTCCATTAGAGCTTGTTTCTTTACTATATGTTGAGTGTGAAAACCTTTATTTACCAAGCAACTTTTGGAATAGTTCTTTTGGACTAAGAATTAAGTACATACCTCTATTTCAGAGCTTAAAACAAAATTTTCTTTAGAGATATTCTTGTGTGTCTTTAGGAATACAAGCTAAGAAGAAATGCACTTAAGCCACACATTTGACTTGAAGCAAAGAAGTTCCCCCATTGTTACAATGGTTAACACCCAAAGCTTGCTCAGCTTCCTTCCCAAGGGAAGGATTGAGCTCCTGTCTGGAGAATTGAGTACAGCTCTGGGCAGAGCATGGGCAGAGATCTGCAGATGGGCGAATGTGCTCATGGACCGTGCTGCAGCCGTGAGTCAGCAGCACAGCTGCAGATGGAGTGGGCAGAGGACATCTAAATTTAGTCCTTATTCACTGGAGAGGACCTCAGGGAGCACCCTCTCCCTCCTCCATGCTCCAGTCATGCCCTCCTGGAACCAAGGCAGCTGGGCAGAGCAGAGGCCCTGGCCCACCATGATATTCAGACTGCAGAGTCCTGTGGCCCTCACTAAGATGGTTCTTTCCAGTTCAGTCATACAACTTCTGCATCTAAGAATCCACAGTAATCTGAAATTGAGGAATATTCTGAAGTTAGGCATATAAACTCCTTTATCTGGCTAGTTCTGAAACATTTTTAAATCAAATTACTTTCCTTCCGTAAGTACTAGTGAGAGCCATGGTGAGTGAGGATTAAATACATTTGGTGTGTGTGGCTGTTAAAGTATTGGCTTAAAAACAATGCCAGGAACTGTTCCCAGATCTCTGAGTGCTAAGGTTCAGGCATTTAACCACCATGCTGGGCTATAGGCAAGTTTTTAAAAGGTAGTCTTATTTCCTTCTAGGTCCTGATTTTTCCTTTTGGGAACTGTCTGAGCCTGAATAATTATCCTTGTCAACTATTTCTTTTGTTTTTATTATTGAGATGAGGTCTTTCTGACTGTCCTAGAACTCAAATGTAGACCATGCTGGCCTCAAACTCATAAGAGATTTGCCTGCCTCTCACTCTCCTCTCTCCCCAGTGCTGGATTAAAGGCATGCACCATCAAGCCAGCTTCCTTTTTATTCTGTGTTAAAGTAGCCTTTTCGTTTCTATTCTTCCTTCCTCCTGTGCGCTTGTTCTCTCTCTCTGTCTCTCTCTGTCTCTGTCTCTGTCTCTCTCTTTTTCTGTCTCTCTTGCTTCCTCTGTCTCTGTCTCTCTCTCTCTCTTTTTCTGTCTCTCTTGCTTTCTCTGTCTCTGTCTCTGTCTCTCTGTGCATGTAGAAGCCTAAAGACAACCTTGTTGCAACCTAAGGACAATCTCATGTGATGTCCGTCTTTCTTTTTGTGAGGCAGGGTCTCTCACTGGCCTGGAGCTTACTAGTAAGTGAGGCTGGCCAGCCAACAAGAACTACAAATCTGCCTATCTGTGCCTCCTAGCTTTGGAATTATAAGTACACACCACTATGCCAGCTGTTTTACATAGAATCTGGAAATGGAACTATCCCTGTTTTTTTGTTTTGTTTTTTGTTTTGTTTTGTTTTGTTTTTCGAGACAGGGTTTTTTTGTGTAGCCCTGGCTGTCCTGGAACTCACTCTGTAGACCAGGCTGGCCTCGAACTCAGAAATCCACCTGCCTCTGCCTCCCAAGTGCTGGGAATAAAGGCGTGCGCCACCACCACCACCCTGTTATTTTGTTTTGTTTTGTTTTGTTTTGTTGTGTTGTGTTTTGTTTGAAATAGAGTGTCACTGTGTAGCCAACCTCAGCCTTGAGCTCTTCTGTAGGCTTCTAAATGCTGGAGTTCCAGTTATGTTCCACCATGTCTGGATCAACCAGATTTCATTTTGATTATTTTTAAACTTATTAAAGATTTAAAGCCCTTATTCAACAACAATAAAAACAGCAGCAGCAGCAGCAACAACAACAACAAACTTGTGTTTTTCCCTGCTTGGTGTGATGAAGACAGAGAATAGAACCTGTCCAACTACAAATACACTTTCCTGTATCATTCAAAGCCATTTAGAAAAACACATGAAAACATTTCTAACACACTTTCCTTTTATAACAAAATGCTGCAGTAGCTTACCCATTTACAGTACTGTAGAGATCATTTCACAGTTAATCCCATTAGTACTGAAAATAATATCTATTAGTGTTCCTAAGTTTCAGACACTTACTAGGAAAAATGAATAGTGCATCAGAACTGCTTGCCACTGCCATTGTCCAGAGCAGTGTCTGGACATAATAGAACTCAGTAAATACTTGTTGAATGAATCGATGGGCTTTTCTTTTCAGGCCTGTATTGATGAAAATTTGGACATGGTGAAGTTTCTGGTGGAGAACAGAGCCAATGTAAACCAGCAAGACAACGAGGGCTGGACACCCCTGCATGCAGCCGCTTCCTGTGGTTACCTCAACATAGCAGAGTGAGTGAGCGTCTGTTGTGGGTTTGATGCTGGTCCCTCCTCTGCTCCCCAGAAATGGAATCTCACAAGTAGTTATAAATTTTTCTAATTACAAAGGCAGAAAATTGACTATTAAGAGCTAGCTCACAAACTGTGCTTTGAATCTAAATGCACAGTTCTTAGCTCCAATTTCTATTTGTTTCTGTTTTTGTATAATTCATAATTTCTGGATTATTCAGAGGCAGCATTAGTCTGGTATGCTGTCTGGCTAATTTCCAAACAACAGAACACAAGCATGTGAGTTGTAGTTTTTTTTTTAAAAAAAACTTTTCTGTAAACCTGCTTTTTGTTTGTTTGTTTGTCTTTATAAACATTGTGGCAGTAAATAGAAAATTATGAACTGGAACAGATGGAACCAAGGCAAAGTAGTGATTGGCAATGCGCTCCACATTAGTTGAATGATTATGTTTAAGACGTTAGTAGCTGTTGACCTCTGTGGGAGGAAATTGCCCTGCAAATTCTGGTCACACGGCACCTACCATATGAGAAGCACAAAGTAGGTGTCTAGTATATGGAAGGATAATCAGGATTTTCTTTCTTTTTTTTTTTTTAAGATTTATTTATTATTATAAATAAGTACTGTAGCTGTCTTCAGATGCACCAGAAGAGGGCATCAGATCTCATTACGGGTGGTTGTGATCCACCATGTGGTTGCTGGGATTTGAACTCATGGCCTTCGGAAGAACATTCGGTGTTCTTACCCGCTCAGCCCTTTTTTTTTCTTTTTCTTTTCTTTTTTTTTTTTCTGGTTTTTTAAGACATGGTTTCTCTGTATAGCTCTGGTTGTCCTGGAACTCACTCTGTAGACCAGGCTGGCCTCAAACTCAGAAATCCGCCTGCCTCTGCCTCCCAAGTGCTGGGATTAAAGGCGTGCCCCACCACTGCCTGGCAGGATTTTATTTCTAGTTAGGAAAGAAACTTGGGCATTGAAACAACTTGAAAATTTGCAGGGCAAATTTTGATTGCTAAAGTAAATCTAATAAGGATAGTCTATGGTCTTTTGAAAACCAGATTGGCTAAGTCTTTTTAAATGATATGATTGGGGCTAACACATTTTTTTTTTCCTTAGTAAAGAACAGGCAGCCGTGTAGAGGCCTGTTACTGCATTTGCCCAGGTTTCCTGGAGCATCTCTAAGTGGCTGGGCTTCCTTTTCACCCAGGGAATGTCAGAAGGAGACACATGAGGCCCAAGTGCTGGTGGTGGACGAAGCTGGTGCTTATGATAACTGGATTGGTGCCAAGGCCAGGACCTCTGGGTAGCACAGTTTTCCTGGTTCCTCATTCCTCTCCCTGCTCTGTAAGCTCCTCATCACCCAGACTGCCTCCATTTCAGGCCCATAGAAGAGCTCTGCCTCTCATTTATACTCTCTAATGTTGGTGTTCCAGTACAGAAGTGCTAAGGTGACTTCTTTGTCCATTTTGGACTGAGAACATTTATTTAAGAAACAAGGCATATCAGCTTCTCATTTGTATTTGAGTGTGCCTTCAGGTGGAATGCCACAAAATCTCATTACATCCAAGAAGTCATTTTTAATCCATTTTTCTTTCCTTTCTCACTCATCTAAGGCCAGCTGAGTCTTAAAATTAGAATAATATGTAGCGATATCTTTCTGGGAAGCTGCCTAGAGAGAATTATTGTAATGCCTTTTGCGGTTTCTTTAATTTATTTTTAAAGACAAGCACAGTTCCTTCGGAAATAAATTTAAAATTAGAAATCCTTTGCTCAACCAAATATTACCTTGACTAAAGTAAGCTTATCTGTGACCATCACAAACCCTTCATATGAATGTCTGAGCATAGTGAACTGATCCGCTGGAATCTACTGCAGATGTGGATGGAGATAGACATAGCATGCTTCACTTTACCTTGTAACACACATATTATTATTAGACAGGTTTTTATTTTACTATCTTAATTTGTAACATTTTTATACAACAGATCAGAGAAATAACATGATTATTTAACTGGGGATTGCAACAGAGCCATCGCTCACAAGTTGAGTACTGGCTGTTCTTACACAGACAGGACCTGAGATGGATCTGTAGCATTTACATGACGTCCTACAACCCTCTATTAATTACAGTTCCAGGGGATCTGGCACCCTCTTCTGGCTTTCAAGGGATGTGCACACATGAGGTGTAGGAACATTAATTGGGTCAAAACATCCATACATACAAAATAGCAAAAATATTTTTAAAAACTTAATTAGTTAGGGGTAGGGTATCACCCTGTAGCTCTGGGTGATCTTGGCCTACATTTAGTCTAGGCTGCCCTTGAACTTCATTCCTTCTGCCTCAATAGCCCAAGTGATAGGGTCATAGGTATGTGCTTTCTCTACATTGGCATCTGTTTGTGTCTTGAAGAACTTAGACCTTAAATTTATTTCTAGGATAATTGCCGCACTGGCCTTCAAGGAAGGGGGAATGAAGGGCAGAGAGACTGGCTTTTGTTTGTTTGTTTGTTTGTTTGTTTGAAGACAGGGTTTCTCTGTGTAGCCCTGGCTGTCCTGGAACTCACTCTGTAGACCAGGCTGGCCTCAAACTCAGAAATCCGCCTGCCTCTGCCTCCCAAGTGTTAGGATTAAAGGCGTGTGCCACCACTGCCTGGCGAGACTGGCTTTTTGAGGAGACCAACGGCCATGCTATTTCATGATCCTTAATGATTCTTTATTACCACGTATTTCTACTCTGTATTGACAGTGTGTGTGTGTGTGTGTGTGTGTGTGTGTGTGTGTGTGTGTGTGTGTGTTTAGAGGTTTTTTTTTCCCTCATTTTGAGTTCAAGGAGAATCTAGTTAGCATTATTCCCAGTGTTGTTTAATTCAGAAGCAGCAGATTGGCCCAAGCATTTAGCATGGCTTATAGTTTATTGAAGTGCTAATGTATTTTGAGCTTTTTTGAAAACATATTTTTATTTCTGTGCTTTTTTCCCCCTTAAAAGAATAGCAAAGGGAGCCAGTGAAGTGGTTTAGCAAGGAAAGGCGCTTACCACCAAACCTGAGTACCCAGGTTTGAGCTCACATGGTTGGGGAAAGAATTGATTCCTGGAAGCTGTCATTTGCCCCCCTTGTATGTTCTATAGCATGCTCATGTGCACATACACCAATAAATAAATAAGTGAATAAATAAGGAAATAGATAAATTTTAGGAAACAGTAGCAAAATAAATACCTTTGACCAATACTCAGCTGGTCTTTCCAGGGACATATGTGGCTCTAACAGCAATTCTGAACCTCTCAACAGTTAACAGGCTCCTCCTGTTTCCTGCTGCTTAGTAGGTCATATGCTGATGTTTGCTCTTGTTCAATACAAATGTAGTGCTAAAAGGTTTTCTTTTTCTCCTATGAATGGGGGGGGGATGTGGAAAAATAGAAAGCTATATTCCTTGGTAGAAACCAGTTTTCTTTGTTATTATCCCAAAGACAGAAAAGGGTGAAGTGCACCTATGTAACCTGAGGATGTTGTGCCTGACCCGTTAAGGGATAGATACCTGTTAGAACAGAGACCAAGATATTTAATTCAAGCAGTGTTTATAGAATGCCAAGTGAGAAAGCATCAAGATGCAGTGTCTGCTGTGGAAGAGCTGCAGCGAATGTTTGCAGGGGCAGGCAGGAAATAGCAGTAAAGGAAGGAAAGATAGAATTCAGTTGGGAACAGGCGAGATTCTTGAAGGCATAAAATTTGAAATGGACCTTGAAAGATGTGAGAGGTGTCTCCAAGGGAGAAGAGAAGGGGATGTGTTCCATTCACTGTAGGAAGCAGCCCATCCCGAGGGGCAGAGCAGGATGTGCAGGGATTGGGGGAACTAGTAAACTACTGTGTTTGTTTGCAGTATGTATTTCAGTGCAACCAATGTTTATCATGTACTTATTTGTATGTACTATTTATATGTTGATTTTTTTCAGTGTACAGGATGTATGGTTGAATGCTCACTTGGCTTGAGAGGAAGAAACCAGAAAAGAAAAACTATTGGCTATAGAGAAATGAAGGAATAATTAGATACAGTAGTGCTATTCAGTAGATTTAAAAATACAGATAGCAGCAAATAGCTTTAGAGTTGAGTAAGGTGTCTTTCTCTGAGGCTCTGAGGGATGAAATGCCATCGAACTGTGTCTTAGTCAGTGTTCTATTGCTGTGAAGAGACACCATGACCACAGCAACTCTTATAAGAGAAAACATTTCATTGGGGCTGGCTTACAGTTTCAGAGGTTTAGTCTATTGTTAGGCAGGATGCATGGCAGCCCACAGGCAGACATGGTGCTGGAGAAGGAGCGGAGTGTTCTGCATCTGGATCTGCAGGCAAGTGTGTGGGGGGAGCGGGAAAGAGAGAGGGAGAGGGGGGGGAGAGGGAGAGGGAGAGACTGACTCTCAGTTTGGTATGGGCTTTTTGAAATCTCAAAGCCTACTCTTAGTGACACACTTCCTTCAACAAGGCCACACCTCCTAATCCTTTCAAATACTGCCACTCTCTAATGACCAAGTATTCAAATTTATGAGCCTATTGGGGTCATACTTATTCAAACCACCATAGGCTATATATGTAGAGTTGATATATCAACATTTATTGAGGCCCTCTTATTATACCAGGCACTGAGAAAGCAAAGTTAGGCTTTTAATTTCATTTTTATTGATTTTTTTCCTTTCCTTTGCGAACTCTCAAATACGCTGGCCATAGATATATTAATTTTATTTTAAATTTAACCCATCTAAAATGTGGGTTTTTGAATATCATAGTAAGCTCAATAAATATTGAGTGAATGTTGATGTTTACTGAAATGTTGAATGAATTGAAATATAATTTACATAGATTTTCCTTTTTCTTTAAATACCTCTGAGTATCTGATAGTACTCCTAGAATTATTGGGATTCTAACTGGCCTAAACTAATTTGATTTAGACTTAAAAGACTGAGGCTAGTAGCTTCTGCCATGTACTAGTTATGTGATTTTGAGAAAATCATTTTTTTCTTACCTAAACTTTTTTCTTATGAAAATTACTTAACATATTTGAACCTTAGTTCTTTAAAAAAAAATTTAATATTTAATTTGTGTGTGTGTGTAATGGTTTGCATATAAAAGTCAGAGGTCCACTTGTAGGGATCCTGTGTCCCCTTCCACCATATGGGTATTGAAGTCAGATGGTTGGTCTTGTTGGCAACCTTTCCCCCAGCTAAGTCATCTCTCAGACTCAGTTTCTAAAGGGTAGAGTGCTTAGTGCTAAGTCATCTCTCAGACTCGGAGCCTCAGTTTGTTTGTTTGTTTGTTTCTTTCCTTCCTTCCTTCCTTCCTTCTTTCCTTCTCTCTCTCTCTCTCTCTCTCTCTCTCTCTCTCTCTCTCTCTCTCTCTCTCTCTTTCTCTCTCTCTCTCTTTTTGGTTTTTCGAGACAGGGTTTCTCTGTGTAGCCCTGCCTGTCATGGAACTCACTCTGTAGACTAGGCTGGCCTCGTGCACCACCAGCGCCCAGCAGAGCCTGAGTTTTAAAGGGTAGAGTGTTTAGCTGCACTTATGTTGCCATCATCCTAACTTTACGATTGACCTGTGTGCATATGTGTGCATGAGTGGGGAGGAGGGAGGGAAGGAGATGGGAAAGAGTAGAGAGAGACACACTTTAAAGATGCAGGTAAGGCACTGAAGTTCAGCTCTTCTCCAACATTCTGTATGCATTCGGAATCTGCTTAGCGTTTTAAGTGTTCCTTCTTCAGTAATTTAATCTCCTTTATGAATGCATATTTATATAGATGGCTTGTTTTGTGGGGGTATAATTTGTGCAAATTCTAACACATGATTTTATTCTTTGGTTTTCACACCTACAACAGTACTAAGTAAACTTCACCTGATACTGTAAATGTTTTCATGAGAACTTGTTACATCATTTTTGAGTGTTTTTATTTATAATACTTGAAGTATTATAAATGCTGAAAATTCAGTTGGATCCTAGGAGGTTGCGGGCATGAGGACTGTATGTCCTCCCTATAAGACAAGGTCCCACTTGGTACTATAGGCTAGTCTTGAACTCAGCATGTAGGCCAGGCTGGCCTCAACCTTGAGCTCCTCCTGCCTCTGCATTCCAAGTGCTTGGATTATAGCTGTGGGCTGCACACCTACCCTGTTCCCCATAGGATTTAGAAAGACTTAGTAATTCTAGAAGTGCAAGAATTGGTATGCAGGAAATCTTGACACTGCTCTTGTTGGGAAATGGAGAAAGCTATGGTCTTAATTATCAATGTACTAGGTGTGAAACTAATAATAAATGAAAAATGAAACATCTCATCTGCACCATATTTGAAACCCCAAATATGCCTGCTGTACACTGAACTCAAGTAACACAGTACAAAGTGATATCAGATTGACAGAGGTAATATTGATTTTTGCCATGCAGGTATTTTATTAGCCATGGAGCCAGTGTGGGTATCGTGAACAGTGAAGGTGAAGTTCCTTCTGACCTTGCAGAGGAACCAGCCATGAAAGATCTTCTTCTGGAGCAAGTAAAGAAACAAGGTAATGTAGGGGCCTGAGTACCCGCAGAGGCCTCCTCACACTGCCCCTTCCAGGCTGTGATCCCTCTTCCTTAGCATGTGACAGGACAGGATTACATCTGTCTGCACAGCATTAGTCATCAATTACCAGTGTTGTGTTCTTCTAAATAACTCACACAAGCATAGGCCAAATGCCCAGCGGATGACCAGAGTTTCCTTGTCTTTGCTGTTCTAAGGTTGTGTACCCATCCTATAGCTAGGAGTGACCTGAGGAAGATCATGGGCTGTTCTGTGGACTGTTCTTCCTGTGTGTGTACATTGTATTATCTCAATGCACAGGATAGCTTGAAGAAAGGCTGGGATGCAGTATGGGATGCAGTGTGACTTTGGGTGGTGTCCTCCTCCCCGGGAATGTGCAGGTGGTGCTGTGAAGCTATTCACGAAGACCTCTTTTCAGAGGGTCTTTTGTCAGAGTCACTGTGGAAACTATTCCTAGAGTTCCTTTTGTTTGTTTGTGTTTTTAAGAGAAAGAGTTTTCATAGCCCCATGTGCCTCGAGCTCTCACCCTGTAGCCTAGACTTCTCAGACTTGCAGCAATCCTCCTGCCTCTGCCTCCCTATGTTGAGATTACAGGTGTGAGTCACCATACCTGGTTCTAGAAGTTTCTTGAGGTAAGAAACCTAACCTAGAAGAATATATTCTGAAATCATATATTCTTATTTTGTAGTTTTAGAGGAAGCTCATTTCAGGAAATAGGGTGGGGCTCTCCTATCATACACCTGAAGTCATTTTGTTTCTATTTTATACATGGTCTTGTCCAGGCTGTCCATGAACAGCTGCCTCGAATCTTCTTTCTTCATGCCAGTATTTCAGACATGCTTCACCATACCTAGGTTAGATTTTGCATTCTTTCAATTTAAAGTTATTGAATATCTGTGGACAACAGGTCTTAGAATTCTGATAAAACTGTCATGGAACTCTGGATGGGATCTGGAATGATTGGAGACAGGCAAGGCTCTTCTAAGCCACCAGAGTTATTTCCAAAGCTTTAGTGGCCTTTCATGGTGCGTTCCTTTAGAACACTGGCTTGTTTATTGTTCAGAGCTGCTTTGATGCTGGATCAGCAGAAATGAGTAGTACTGGCAGACTGGAGGGCTGGTAAGTCTGAGGGTAACATTGTGTCTACCCTTTATTGAAAGTATGCTGAACTTGCCTTAAGTGGCGGATACTCTAGGTTGTGCTATTACTGAGGTCCATGTTTGGCTTTGTGCTTTACTAAATTAAAGTTTTCTATGCTAAGTTTATCCTCCCACTTCACTTATTAGCTCCTAAAATGTGTGATTTCTAAAAAAAAATTTATCTATTTTATAAATATGGATGTTTTGTCTACCTGTACATTGGCACATCAGAAGAGGGTATCAGATCCCATAGGACTATAGTCGTGAACTGCTGTGTGGGAGCTGGGAATTGAACTCAGGACCTTTGGAAGAGCAGGCAGTGGCTCTTAGCTGCTGCTGAACCGTCTCTCCAAGTCCCATTCATCTCCAAAAATGTTTTATACTTTACAAGTTTAAAAGTAAGTTTTAGTTTGAGAGCCAACTTTATTTTGAATTCTGACTCTTCCTTGAATGCTTTGTTGAAACAAGCATTCGTATGCGTGTTTCACTTCCCAGCACTGGTCATCCGACTGTGTCTAGGTGGGCTTCCCCTTCACTCTATGCATTTCCCAAACAGGCAGTTCTTCAGCAGCTCACAGTGGCTTATTTAAGAGCCACAAAGAGGACTAAGAGCACAGATAAAGTCTGCTTGTGTGTATGAATCCTTTTGAATGAGTGGGTCTGTGTTCAGAACATTTCATTATTTTGTAAAATAAAGAATGTCCTTTCTTTTTTTTTTTTTTTTTCTCGAGACAGGGTTTCTCCATGTAGCCCTGGCTGTCCTGGAACTCACTCTGTAGACCAGGCTGGCCTCGAACTCAGAAATCCACCTGCCTCTGCCTCCCAGGTGCTGGGATTAAAGGCGTGCGCCACCACCGCCCGGCTAAGAATGTCCTTTCTTAAGGCCGTTCTTTACTGGCCTAGCTGTTGGAGAGTTAATGGCTAAAGGGAGGAACTCTT
Source organism: Mastomys coucha (assembly GCF_008632895.1). Classification (NCBI taxonomy): domain Eukaryota; kingdom Metazoa; phylum Chordata; class Mammalia; order Rodentia; family Muridae; genus Mastomys; species Mastomys coucha. Next base: position 31,521,455 of record NW_022196891.1, on the reverse strand, counting down.
GGATTATCTCCATATGATTATAAGGAAACAAAGTCTACATTGCCTTAAAAGTGGACTATAGCATTGGCTTCAGATCTCTTTCTAATCTCTGGACTGCTCTTTGGGCTGCAGGTAAGTATATACAAGTGCATACAGAAATGCGCTTTAGAAGGCATTCACTTTCCTACAGTGTATCCTATGTGAAATGAAGACTTTGATAGTATTCTTGTGGTGTAAGGAGTGGAAAAGAAACATGCCCAGAGCATCCAGGAGCTCTAATGGCAGCTCTGCCATTGATGCGTTTGGGGCCATATGCAAAGCATCCTGTTTAGTTCCTCATTATGGCAAGTGGGATTTATAGTTACCCCACCAGAGTGTTGGGAAACTAAGATCATATAACATGTTAAAGGACTTTGGCATTTATAACTTCTTGCAAATATTGTAAAGTAAAAATAGTATCTCCTCTGATTTTTATGTTCTGTGTAAAGTGGTGTTTGCTCTTCATGAGTGTGTACCACATAGTGTTTTAGCCTGGCTTATGTAGCCTTGGCAATTTTGCAATATGAATGGCATTGCCTTAAGATTTGATAAATTACCAGCTTGATGAGGAAACTGTTATTTGTGGCAATCTTTGTATGTTATTAACCTAATGAACTATCTTGTCAGGCTTGGGCAGAACTGCAGTAACGCTGCTTGCTGGTGTTTGGCTTCTGCAGGAGTTGACCTAGAGCAGTCAAGGAAGGAGGAAGAGCAGCGGATGTTGCAGGATGCCCGCCAGTGGCTCAACCGTGGGGAAATAGAAGACGTGAGGCAGGCTCGCTCAGGGGCCACAGCGCTGCATGTAGCTGCTGCCAAGGGTTACTCAGAAGTTCTCAGGTATGGGGTTGGGTACTGGCAGAAGGGAATGGGAGTTTCAGAAGCAAGGTGTATTTTCTGGTTGTCAGTTTCCTCTTGTTTTGCTGGTGTTCCTTCATAGGTGGTCCTCATTCCTCTCATACTGTCACTCTTCCTCGTATGTATGACATTAGATAGACTTGAGGCAGAATGACACAGGAAGACCTCTTTCAGCTCTGTGACTTGTCATTGGCTCTCCTGAAGCCTCCTCCTCTATGACTATACAGACTTGTGACCCTTCTGGTTCTATGATTTAGACAGTTTCTGGGCTCATTAGGTCAATTATAGATCTTGAATATGTAGTATCCAACTTTTGTAAGAGAATTAGAGAGTGGAACATGCCTGCCTGCATACATGTACACATGCTCGTGTGTGTGTGTGTGTGTGTGTGTGTGTGTGTGTGTGTGTATGTAGATGGCTCCCTGGATAAAAGCATCCGCTGCTAAACCTGAAGATATAAATTCAGTCCCCTACATGGTAGAAAGAGGGACTGATTCCTCCAGGATGGCTTATCTGACTCTTGGTGTTAGTGTTGACAAGATTTCCAGAATACATGTTTGTATCAAGTTGACAAAGACTAACCAGTACCGTGTAACATGGATATGTGTAGGGAATGCTGTATGTATAACCTTACAGTTTAGTGAAGATTGTAAGCGATGCTCAAAGTGGTAGTACGCATTGTAGGCTATCCCTTAGAAGGCAGAAGAAATCACGGGCTGTCTGAGATATTAGTGGAGTGATAGCTTGTTTGGTGGAAAACTATAAAATCAGGCCATAGACATCCCTTTTGGGTTTTCTTCTAGGCTTCTCATTCAGGCTGGCTATGAACTCAATGTTCAGGATCATGATGGCTGGACTCCTCTCCATGCAGCTGCGCACTGGGGAGTAAAAGAGGCTTGCTCCACCCTGGCAGAAGCACTCTGTGACATGGATATCCGGAACAAACTGGTTAGTGAGCTTAAACCTCGAAAAGGGCAATGAGATCAGGTGGCTGGGTGCCTAGCACAGGCTTGAAGTCTCTGGTCAGTGTCCAGGACTGCACTGGGGCTGTGATGTCCTCCAGCTCCTGGCTCCACTGCTTATTCTCTCGGGAAATGTTCTGAAGCAACATAAAAGACCAACCAAGTCATCTGCGTCTACTTGTGTTGAAGCCCCTAAAAAAAACAGGAAAAAAAAAGGTAATTGCTCTTGAGGACAAATGAACTTCGAGAGGCCTAAGGTCCTTGTCTATGGTGAGGTATGAAATATTCTTGAGTCTTTTAACTGCTGAGTTATTGGCACAGTGTTCTCCTTTAGGAACAATCTGTAATGGCAATGATTGTTCCATTTTAACTAAAAGCAGTCCTATCAGCCTCACTTCAAACAACCTAGAACCCTGAGACTCATCCCTATGTCTCTTGATTTTTCTAGAATCCAGACACATGGTCCTGTCCTTCTTACATAACTCCTGAGTCCTGATCTTATTCTTAGCCAACACAGAGTATGTAATTGTTCCTGTGTTTCCTAAAAGAAGTAGCTTGCTGGCTTCCTTCCTCTTCCTTAAAGGGAGATCATTCCTGTTAGTCTGTTAGTCTTCAGTGTGAGTGTGACCCAAGGGCATTTACTGTATTTATCATCACAATAATACTTTATAACACTTAGTCTATTTGTCAAGAGGCCATAAGCATTAGAACTGTTTTACGCCACAGAACTCTGTGTTTGAAGGATTTGCTGTTTCTTAAAATATCTTCTCTGTGACTCATAAAGGCATCTCAGTGTAGATTAGACAAATCAGGGAGGCAGCTATAGGCTGGGCATCTCCAACCCAAGTCTGAAATCTGAAATATTCATAATCGCAGTCTTAATGATTACTTATATGATGCCCCAAGTAGAAAATTCCAGACCATGAAAACACACAATTATTTAAAACATTAAAAGAAATTATCATTGGACTACATTTGTATAATGTATGTGAAAAAATAAATTTTATATGTATACTTAAGTCTTAGTCTGAAGATGACTGTGTGTATATGTATATGTGTGTATGTGTATATATGCATATATTCTAAAATCAAAGCACTTCTGGTCCTAAGCGTTTCAGGTAAAGGAGATTCAGCTTATATTATAGGAATAAAAGTCAGTAAGTAAATAGAGAACAGACCCTGAAGAGGTCACATTACTGCTGTTCCTGTTTTCTATCTGTCATGGTGCCCTGTATTCTGCTAGGGCCAGACACCATTTGATGTGGCTGATGAAGGTCTTGTGGAGCACCTGGAGATGCTTCAGAAGAAGCAAGATGTGGTAAGTGGTCGATGCCGTCACAGCTTGCCTAGTAGCTAACAGTTACTCCGGGGGTCTCAGCCCCATGCTTCAGTGCCATTTGTCCAGTGTTGAACTGGATGCATCTACATTTTACAGATGTTGCTCCCTCCAGAAATTATCAACAGTTTGTTTGAAACACCATGTTGTAAAAGGCTACATAAAATAGCCTTCAGGCAGCTAGAGTCCATTACAGAGAAGAACCTCCCCCCCCCACCCCCTTTTCCAAGACAGGGTTTCTCTGTATAGCCCTGACTGTCTTGGAACTCACTCTGTAGACCAGGCTGGCCTTGAACTCAGAAATCCACTTTCCTCTGCCTCTCGAGTGCTGGGATTAAAAGTGTGAGCCATGAATGTCCTACTGTATGTCTTTCTTAACAAGGTAATATTACACAATTGTCACATGGTGTTGGGCAGTACTTGGTTAGTAGTGATTCATACTTATATCAGATCGAGAAAACATCCGGACTTTAGGACTCTTCCCTTTCCTCCTTACTTTAAAGCCCTTATTGATTTTACCTGCCTCTCTGCCTAGTACTCTGCAGAAGAGCTGCATATATGGATGGAAAGCCTACTCACATCTTCTGCTAGTGAGTAATTGGATGGGAATAAACCTAGTGTAGGAAAGAAACAAGACCAGCAATACTGGCTTTCCTTTTCCCCGCATTCACATGTAGTGTAGGGTGTGGGAACTTACGTTTAGGACAACTGTAGGAAATAGTGTAGGTTTTGATTCAGAACTATATGTCTCTGGTGAGACACAAATCAAGGTGTCTAATGAGGGGTGTTTGTATCATGACTGACTATTGAAACAGTGATTCTTGTTAATTTAGGCTCAGTTAGAAAGCTACATACATGAACGTCAGACAATGTATGGTTCATGTTTTCTCTGCTGAGTATTCAGGATCACGTGTGTGGTAGCACAATCCAAAGGCAGTGTTGACACCACTGTTAGCAGCATCAGCCTTCCTTAGCCTAGCGCTCCATTTTGCAAAGTTAAGTTTTGTGTTTTTGTTTTATCATCTGAGGTCATTTTTATACTCACATAAACATATACGCCCTTTAACTAACATAATTGGGATTTAGACATAAATGATATTTCCCCTCAACCATTGATTTCATTCCTCAGCCTAGGCTAGTCTGAATTTACAGTCTTTCTGCCTGAACCTTCCTAGTAACCAGTATGACGGCCTGTACACTCAGGCCCAGCTTCTCTACAAAACCTTGCTGCTCTAAAGGGGACAGTGTTTGTCTCTGTCTTCTACAAAACTTTAGGATATGTTACGTGTAGTTTTATGCTACTGCCTTTTGCTCCCAGTTCAGCTGTGCTACCAGCTCCCTCCAGTCGTCCCTTTTGCTCTCCTCATCTTTAGCTGTGGGTGTTGACCATGTTACCAGCCCCTTGCCAGCTTCCCTGAATCTATGGATGAAATGCACACAGTTTGTTACTTTACAACTTGCCTTCTAGGCACAATTGCTGGGTGTTAACTGTTTTCTGCCTGGAAAATCGTGCCTTTACCAATTTATTATCTAGGTCTCTCCACTTGCCCTAAACTTCAGTGGTTAGTCCCACCTAACCCCTTGCCAAACATCCTTGCCCACCCTCCCCCATCCCTCATAGTGGAGGCCACAGGCCCCAGTCCCCCAAGAACATATGGTTGATGTGTTCTTCTTCCTCCAAAGCATGGCAGAAAGACCTCTCTCTCCTTCCTTGCATCTGCCTTTTCTTCCTGGGACTCAAAAGACCTGCCTGTACCTTTGCCCAGCAATTGACCCCTGGCTTTCTTTACTGACAAATCAAGAGCCAATTGGGGAACACGACCTTAGCAGCAATACTACCCCCTTCAGATAGAAGTATATTTTGTCTAGATATGCAGCTAAGTACCAGAGCATTTCCCCCTAAGGACTTATTTCCATATAGTATCTGTGATTTCTTTAGAATTTTGCTAACTTATTCTGCTATGAGTCATAAAGCATGCTTCCCGGGTTGCTCTTGGCTCCTTACCCTAATAGGCTAGGCTTTTTTTTCTTTGTATTAAGGTATGCTTTGGGATTTTGAAGGGATAATTTTCATGAATCTCCAGCAGCATAGTTTCCTCTTCTACTTTAGACAAGAATTTTCTTCTGTTACTTTACTTTCTTCCAAGGAGAAAGTAGTGTGCAAGTTGATGGTGTGTTTATCCTCTTTTTCTTTTTCCTGTTTGGCTTATGTCTTGTTTTCTATTTTTTCTTTTTTCAGAATGATAGTACCAATTTGGGCCTTCTCAATACTACTGATTTTTCACAAATTGTCAACTTTTCCCCTTTTCTCTCTATTGTCTCAATTCCCAGCTTCGAAGTGAAAAGGAGAAACGGAATAAACTCATCGAGTCAGACCTGAATAGCAAGTTTCAGAGTGGACTTTTTAAGAAGTAAGAAACAAGCTTACTTGTATGCAAGGAATGCAATGTGCTTGATGCTCTGTGTGTATGCCTGTGTATGTGTGTGTGTGCAGTGTGTATGCCTGTGTGTGTATGTGTGTGCATGTGCTTGATGCTCTGTGTGCATGTCTGTGTATGTGTGTGTTTGCATGTGCGTGTATTGAGAATTTTTATATTAAGATGATTCAGTGTTTCATTTAAGTCAAATGAGTTTCAAAGTATGGAATGTTTGTGGACAGGGGGAGGTAGTACTGAGCTGGGGCCCTGAGGATGGATGAATATGCGTGACACTGAGAGACTGTACTGGCAGCAGCATCTCTTCTATCCTAGCCTGGGGGTTCTTAGTCCTGCCTGCTTCCCTGATTATACAGGGGTTTCCTCAGCTCAGAATTTTTTCTCATTATTTACCACCATTTCAGTCCCTAGCAAGGTTTGTGAGATGTAATAGAACTCAGCGAAGGCTTGTGTGATGATTTTTAAAAACATTTATCTGCCCTGCTACCATCTTGTCCTTGTTATTCATGGTTCTCTTCTATGCGTTGAATAGACAAAGTATTCTTGAGTCATACTCAAAAGTTAGTAATAAACCTTACACTGTTGAAAAGCTGAGGTCCAAGAGAACAACACACAGGTATAAGAAGGATCTTCACGTTTTTACTGTTGCTTCTACATACAGATTTATAGATTTGTTCCCTTTTATTATATTTGACTGTCAGCAAACTTAAATGGTTTGTGTCATTTCTGAATTGCTTTCAAATTGTACTTTTAATTTAGCAAAGAGAAGATGCTTTATGAAGAAGAGATCCCCAAGTCCCAAGAAACAGAGGAAGAAAACAAAGAATCCAGCAGCTCCAGCTCAGAGGAAGAGGAAGGGGAAGATGAAGTTTCTGAGTCAGAAACTGAGAAGGAGGCAGGTAAGGCCAAGGCCCTTCCTGTGGACTGCCTGTCAGGATCAGGCCTCACAGGCTTCCAAGGCAGGTAAGGCCGAGGCCCTTCCCATGGACTGCCTGTCAGGCTCAGGCCTCACAGGCTTCCAAGGCAGGTAAGGCCGAGGCCCTTCCCGTGGACTGCCTGTCAGGCTCAGGCCTCACAGGCTTCCACGGCAGGTAAGGCCGAGGCCCTTCCTGTGGACTGCCTGTCCGGGGTCAGGCCTCACAGGCTTCCAAGGCAGGTAAGGCCGAGAGAGGCCCTTCCTGTGGACTGCCTGTCAGGGGGTCAGGTCTCACAGGCTTCCAAGGCAGGTAAGGCCGAGAGAGGCCCTTCCTGTGGACTGCCTGTCGGGGGTCAGGCCTCACAGGCTTCCAGAGAGAGCTTAAAGTAGTTCCCAAGAAATTGAATTGCTAATGACAATATGCTTATAAAAGCCTTGAGCTCAGTTAAATATACCTGCCAGTTCTGACAGCCGTATGATAAGGTACGTGAAGAAACCCTGCATGAAGGAATCAGGAGTCCTGCCTTTAGATTGATAGATGCCGACAAGCCAGTGTGCTGATGTGCATGAGGTTTATAGGGCTTGGAGTTAATATTTTTTTTTCTTTTCTTTTCTTTTTGAAGTATAGAATAGAGTTTATTCAGGACATAGGGAGGGTAGTTAAGGGGGTAGTAGAGGCAGAGAAAGACAGAGAGGGAGAGAGAGTAGAGAAGTAGAGGCCGGCCATGGCATGTGAAAAGAGGGGGCAAAGGAATGGAGAGAGAGAGGGAGCAAGAGAGCAAGATGCAAGAGAGAGAGGCAAGCGCAAGAGAGCTAATATTTTCAACACACTGGTAAAAATTTGCATTTAGTTATTATGTGATTTTTGCTTCTCTAAACTGAACCCTAGTTTTTTTTTTTTTTTTTTTTTTTTTTTTTTTTTTGTAAAGTTTCTTCAGTTTCTGAGTGAGGAGTGAGGGAATTAAATGAAAGAACAAATCAGACTTACTTTTATTGTCCTCATTAATAATATATACATTTATCCTTCATGTGCATGGATGATTGTCAACCAAAGTCTTTGAATGTACAAGTCTCCCATTCATTCATCCATTCATTTATATATATATATTTATATATATGCATAGTGTTTATGTAGAACCTGTGTACACCTGCCTGTGTGCTTCAAACTGTCTTTCTGTTGCTTATATTACCTGGTACAGTGTATACTATACTGCTTAGGAGTGATAAAAATGTAAGAACACAGATGTGAAAAAGGAAAAGAGTCTAGGTCAAGGTTTTAGCTTCCTTTGTGGTAGGTTGAAGAGCTGAAGCTGTATCTCAGGTGTTCGGCTTTGCTGATAGTTCTCACAATCTTGGGCAAATACTGCCCTTTTTCATGTCTTAATCTGAAGCTCATTCACTGTCACCAAAGAACGATAGAGTTTTATACGCAAGGCCGGCATCAGGTAACTTTTCAGTAAGGAGAATTGACTGTATATTCACAGGGCCTTAGATTTCCATTCAAGTGTTTTATTATTTTTATGTATGTGGTGTTTTGCATGCGTATCTGTGCACCACATGCATGCAGTACCTGTAGAGGCCAGAAGACTGCTTCAGATCCCTTGGAACTGGAGTTACAGATGGTTGTGAGTGCCATGTGGGTGTTGGAAATGGAACCCGAGTTTTCTGGAAGAGCGGTCAGTGCTGTTGACTGTTTATCCATCTCTATAGCCTCTTAAAATTAAAAAAAATCTGTTATTAATCATTTGTGGCTTGTTCTGGAAATGCTGGTATTACATCCATCAAAAGTTACAAATGTGTAGTTTTTGTTATTTGTATTATTTACTGAGGACCCTCCTAGTCTAGCTTTCACGCAGTGTCTGGAATTCATATTTAGGCTTTCTCTATGTTATATCTTCTTGTTAGCCACTATGATAATAGGAAAATGGGAGGAAGCTACTCAAACTGATGCTTTTGCTTCCTGATTTACACTCCTGCCTCTGGTCTTATTCCTAACCATCATGACAAAAAGCAAGTTGTTCAGGAGAAGGTTTTATACTTCCATATCCATATCCATCAACAGAAGGAAGTCAGGGCAGGGGATGGCACGACTCACAATGAGCTGGGCCCTCCCCATCACTTACTAATTAGGAAAATGCACAACAGGCTTACACAGCAGGCTTGTGCAGGAGGCTTGCCTATAGCCTCATCTTAGGGAAGCATTTTCTCCCCTTCTCCCTGTCCCCCACTGCCTCTCTTCCTCTCCCCCTCTGTTTCTTCTTTCTTTTCCTCCTCTCATTCCTTCTCCTTCTTCCTTCTTCCTTCCTCTTCCCCCTTTTATTTTCTTCCTAAAACAGTGTTTCTCTGTGTAGCCCTGACTGTCCTAGAACACACTCTGTAGACCAGGCTGGCCTTGAACTCACAGACATAGCCTACATCTGCCTCTCAAGTGCTAGGATCAAAGGTATGTACTACCATTGCCTGGCTAGGGACAGTTTTTTAATTGAGGTTCCCTCCTCTCAAACCTCTTAGTTTGTTTCACATTTATATAAACTAGTACATAGACTATGCCCATACTGCTATTGGAATAAAACATTGACAATACCCTCATGATTAAAGTATTCTTCTGTTCAGAAATCTTCTATGGCCAGGTCCCTCATTCAGTCTTTGTTTGCAGAATAAGTTCTAAACCTGTAGCCTAGCCTTCAAAGCTTCTGATAGTCTGGCTCCAACAGACATTCCCAGTGCCCTGCATAGGCAAGGGCATACTGTAGCTAAATTGAATTGCTTGATTTTCTCAGATATGACCTCACTGTTCCTGGCCTTGAATGTTTATTTGTACCTTTGAATTCACTTCATACAATCATAAATACTTGCTGGGTGAATTCTTTTAGAATGTGTAGGGTCTAGAAGATCAAAGTATTTTTCTGGTACAGAAAGTTAAAACAACTGGAGCCTGTATTAACTCTCCTTTATTACAGCAACAAGTACCCGAGAGAAACTGGAAAGTGAGGGAGGATTCATTTTGGCTCATGATTTCAAGGTTTCAGTCCACAGTCAACTGCCTCCATGTTTCAGAACTGTGTTTAAAGAATGGCAAGGGATGGGTTGGATGTGGTAAACCATAGCTGCTCTTGGCATAACAGCCTGGAAGTAGAGAGAGACAGAAAAGGGTCAGAGACAATATACTCCCAGTGCCCTGGTCATGTCCTATTATCTCCTGAGGGTACTACCAAATTCTGAGTGTGTCAGTCCATATCCATCAGTGAAGGTCCATTCACCTCTCAGTGAGTATACATAGTAAGTAGGGACTGAGTCCTCAGCACCCAAGCCTAGAACTGGGCTGGTTGTTCGTGTCAACTTGGTGGGGTCTAGACTCACTTTGGAGGCAGATTTCTCAGGTTCACGGGTCATGTCTGTAAGGGCTTTCTAGAGTAGGTTATAGTTGAGGTGGGAAGATACACTATAAGTTTGGGTGGCCCTGTCCCATAGGTTGGGTTTCTAGACTACATAAAAAAGAGAGAAGGCTAGCTGAGCATTTGTCCAGCTCTGTTCATGATGTGGCCAGCCACTTCTACTCCTGACCTTTCACTACCTTTCCTTCCGTGGTGGACTGTATATCCCAGAAGTGTAAGCCACGGCACCACCTTCTTTAAGTTGCTTTGTCAGGTCTTTTGTTATGAGACAAGTAAGTAACATAAATCCCTTTCTGTGTTTTCCTCCCGTGGGCTGTTTACTCTTTCTCTGTAGTGTGGTGCACTTATTTTTGTTCTCGTACTTATCAGTTTTCCTGGGAATACTTTGTTTGCTATTTTACTCCAGGTTTCAGCATATGACAACCACCCGTATTCATTAAGCGGTTTTGTTGACTATACCTAGTAGGGGAATAGAAAGCACTATGTAATAAAATATAGCTCACCTGAGAGAAGTAAATGCAGTCAGTGTAGTCACTAGTAGGTAAGATTATGGCTTATTCTAGGGATTATAATACAACTTTATTTCTGCATAGTGCTTTTTACTTTGCAATACACTTAAGCAATTTTATTTAATCCTCACAACCATACCTTGGGACATACGTCTTTATTACTCCTTTTTTAGAATGAGATATTGACACTGTACAGTGTGAGGTGAAGTAGGTTTCAGAGCTAGCCAGTAGTACTGCTCACTGGGTGTGGAACTCCACACAGCAGAAAGGGACAGTGGAAAGTCTGTATAAGAAGTGAAAGATGAAACTGTAGAAAAGAGGGGCTGGAGAGATGGCTCAGCAGTTAAGGGCACTTAGAGGATCCAAATTCAGTTCCCAGCTCCCATGGCAGCAGCTCACAACTATCTGGAACTCTAGTTTCAGAGGCTTCTCTGCTCACTAGGCAGGTGTGTGCTGCATATACAGCACACATTTATGCAGGCCAAATGCTTACACATATAAACATAATAATAATTAAAACCTGTACAGAAGTACGAGGTTCCCAGAGATGAGAAAGAATCTCGGCATTCTGTGTTTAGAAACTGAGCTGATGTTAGTGAAGGAGACAGAGGCGTATGACAAGAGGACATGCATTTCTGCCTCAGAGAGGCCAGCAGTGATGATCAGTAGGGAGGCAGGAGCATGCAGGGATCACACAGCAGTTAGAAAATCACCAGTTATCCTAGTGAGCAGTTTGGTGGCCTGGTGTGAGCAGAGCCAGATGGTTTGAGCAGATTCCTCTGCTCATTTCTGTAGTTCTGTGCTCATGTCTCAGAGCGCAGCTCAAATCAACTTCTGCCACATTATCAGATAGATTACAGGGCCCCCGGTTGATTTTAGTAGTTATTTGTTTGAAATTCTTTTATATTAATTTTCTCATGCTACTTAATATTTAAGCTATTTTTCTGTTTTTTTTTTTCCCCTCGCCCTTTCTGCTGTCCCAATGGATAATCTTTGGATGTGTTTGAACATTCTTATGTGTCTTCTCTATCTTTCCGAGGGCCGTATGGCCTTCTCTGTGTAGGTGTTCCTTAAGTATTAGCTGGTGCACAGAAGTGGGTTTTACCAAAGCCTTTCCTGATGTTGCTCATCACATGAGTGGATATTAAACAAATACCTGTTGACTGCATTTCTTCCATTTTTAAAACTCCATGGATACAACTTCTTAAAAATTATAGTTTTCATGTATCTTACATATTAATATTATTAATGTGAATATAAGCATTTTGATTAGAAATTCTATTTTCTCTCTTGTTTTTTAGTCTGACTTAGCTATTTTGTATATCAATTCTCTATTGTTTCATAATAAACCACCTGCAAACTTAATGGTTTAAAACAGTAACTGCTGAGCTAGGATATGGCTCAGTGGGTAGAGTGCTTGCCTAGCTTATTCAAGGCCCCGGGTTAGATCCCCAGCACTGCATAAAAACTGGCCTGCTAACACACACCTGTAATTCTAGCAATTGGAAGGTAGAAGCTGGAGGATCAGAAGTTCAAAGTCACCCTCAGCTACATAGCTGGTGTGATGTCATACTGAGCTACATGAGACTGTCTTAGTGAGGGAAAGGGAGTTAAAAAAAAAAAAAAAGATTCTTTGTGAACTCTAGTCTATGGCTTGGTAACTGGGGAAGGGACCAGCTGCATAGCTTGTCTTTTTCTTAAGGCAATGGTGTGCTTCTTCATGTTTGCATATAGAGGAAGAGTTGGTCTCAGATGACCTTGCTCATGTTTCTGTTGTTTGGCTGTGATGTTTAGGGTAAGTGATCTCATCTCATCAAGTAGGCCTGACCCCATTTCTTCATGTGGCAGCTGGATTCTGAAAATAGTTATAGAGAGCAAGGCTGAGGGTCTCCATTGCTGATGTTTGAGAGGCCAGAGCAAGTCTCCTGGCCAAGCCTCGACATGGTGTGCAGAGTACACTACCTGAGTCTACAGGTTCAGGGATGCGTGATGCATCGCCAGCCAGTACTGTAACAATCTATTTCATTTGGCTAATACACTAGATTTCTTGGCACTTAGCACTTAAAAAATGCCTTGATAATTATAATAATTACAAACAATAGAATTAATAACATAAAGAAGCTTACAATAGCCAATGAGCTATGTAGTTTTAAAATGCTATTTCTAATCTTCATAAAAATTCCTTTTAGGTAAGAATTAAAATCTCTGATTAGTTAGAGTATAGAGCTTTAAATATGTTACATAACTTACTTTCACACAGTTGGATGTAGCTTATATTTACCACAGGATCCATGTATTTCTGTATCTGTTTTCAGAATATAAATTCCAGAATCATAGCCACTAGGTACAGGCACTATGCCAGTTATTAATTGATATACAGCCAGATTGACATCCTTGCTGGGCTGGGCCACTCCTAGTTATGTGAGTTTTATGACTAAAGTTCTACAACTTAATCTCTATTGTTTGAAATCCTTTCTACTGTTAGGTCCTGTTGCAACCCCAAGAATTACTCATTACTTAAATTAGGCCAGTCAGTTACTAACCAGTGGATGTGTGACTATGATATGAGTCAGCATTCCCCATCCATCCATCCATCCATCCATCCATCCATCCATCCATCCATCCATCCATCCATCTATCCATCTATCCATCCATCCATCCATCTAACCAACCATCCATCCATCTAACCAACCATCCATCCATCCAGCCAGCCAGCCAGCCAACCATCCATTCATCCAGCCAGCCAACCATCCATTCATCCATCAGTCTGCCTGTCAGCTTTCTCTGGAGCTTTTTAGAGAACCCTGGCTGATTGGAGCAGCTTTCTTATTTTCTTCCTCAGAGATTCTACCCTTCTTTAAAATTTACAGCACTTGTTGATCTGAATCAACTATATCATCTTGTGTTTTATTATAATGTATCTTATTTCTTTTTATTATAATTACCTAGAAAGCAAAGTCTAGCATGTGCATTTTCTGTGTGCATTTCATATGCATTTATTTCTCAGCTGAGTTCCCTACAAAACTGAACAGATTTTTTATACCAATGAATTTTTACAGTATAACTATATACATGCATTGATGTAGAGATGGTTTTTATTGGAAGTTGGAGCCTACCAATATAAGGATATCCTTCAATTTATTTTTTCCTACATGTAGTTACTAGAATTTGTTCTACTGTGAGTCCAGGCATTCCATGGCCTAATAATCTGCTTTGATAATGGCAACACTTTTTTTCTTAGTAGAAAAGGATTTATACACGCTAAGATTTTGCATCTCTTGTCTTCAATAACAGATAAAAAGCCAGAAGCCACTGTCAACCATTCCAACTCTGAAAGCAAGAGTCGGATCATGGAGCAGACCCCAGCCCCAGCTCAGAACACCTTCCCTGCCTCTTCAGCTAGGAGAGTGAGTACTTCAGAATTGCTTTGAGGTTTATTTCACTGTATTATAGTAATACAAAGGCCTCAAAGACTCATTCTTGTAAAACAGTAGGAGAACATTCTTGTCTGTATTAGGCTCTTACTCCAAATTACTATAAACTGTGACTTTAAAAATAGAAATTGCGCCAGAACTGTTTCTGGAGGCTGGAGAGTTCCCAGAACGATGTGCTAGGCAGTCCAGTTACTCATAAGGGCTATCTTCCTGTGTTGATGGTGCCTACCTTCTCCCTGTAGCTTACCATGTAGAAAGAGCACCAGTGTCTCCCCCTGAGAAGGGCCAGCTACCCTGTTGATTTCATTCTTTGCCACTCAGGCTCCAGGTGCAGTCTTGATGCTTAAAGCTTCAGTATGAATTTTAGAGGGAGGGACACAAAAATTCTGTCCATAACATCGCCCCTCGTGTCTTTTAAAAACCAATACCAAACAATATGTCTACAAAGATGTTTCAATAACAGGACGAAAGTATCCTGAGACCAAACAGATTCTGTGCTTTACCTGTTTTCTTCATATTGAAAACAAAGATAACTGTGTACAAAGTAGACTGGGTAGAAGACACACAGCATCCAGGACTATTTTTATGGCAATTCCTTTTTCTACATCTCATGAACACTTTACTCTTATGCGTAAGGTTGTTGTCCTGTGTGATGGGTAAGGGAAGGAGGAGAAGGACTTGTTGAAATGCCAGAGGCATTCCTGAATCAACTTTACGCAGGCTTCTCAGAAACTAGGCTTCTGGCGCAGAGGTCTGAGGTATGTGGGATGGACAACTGGGAAAATTCTCTGGCCTTGGGTTTTTAGTTGGCCTCCTTAGTGGAAATGAAGCAACGCCTAGCCAAGCTTTCTTTATTTTTAGACTCATCGTGTGACTCATTAGCTAGGCTTTAGTTAGAGAGAGACCTTGCTTACTCCAGCCATTCACTGCCCCTCAGATGCTGCCACTTCTAGATGTGAGTGCACTTCCTACTTTTTATAAAAGGACAATACCTGGGCTGGTGAGATGGCTCAGCAGGTAAGAGCACTGGCTGCTCTTCCGAAGGTCCTGAGTTCAAATCCCAGCAACCACATGGTGGCTCACAATCACCCATAATGAGATCTGGCGCCCTCTTCTGGTGCGTCTGAGGACAGCTACAGTGAATTACACCAGAGCGAGCAGGGCCGGCAGAGGTCCTGAGTTCAATTCCCAGCAGCCACACAAAGCTCACAGCCATCTGTACAGCTACAGTGTACTCATACACATTAAATAAATAAAATAAATCTAAAAAAAAAAGAACAATACCAAGTTAAGAAATACAGACACACGTACTTCCTCTATTTAATACTGGGAAAGGAGGAAGGGTCCCAGTAGAGTCACAGTGGCTTATAAAAAGGCAGGCATCTGGAGACGAGAGGAAATCGGAGAGGAAGGTGGATGGAGATGACTGGCTTAGTGTGAAGCAGCAAAGATGGCCTGAGTTTGGAAGGAAGATCCAAGGTTTGTGTTTTTTTGTTTTGTTTTTTTTTTTATTTGTTTGTTTTTTGTTTTTTTTTCGAGACAGGGTTTCTCTGTGTAGCCCTGGCTATCTTGGAACTCACTCTGTAGACCAGGCTGGCCTCGAACTCAGAAATCCACCTGCCTCTGCCTCCCAAGTGCTGGGCTACTACGTAGTGTGCCACTATGGCCTGGCCAAGGGTTTTTTTTGTTTTTTGTTTTTTTGTTTTTTTTTTTATAAAGGTCCTGGACCCTAGGAAAAGGAGTCTCCTGGCATCCAAAGGACCAGTTATACCATAAAGATCTGGTTTTGGTTAATGCTAGCCTATGATGTTTCCTGTCTATGTTTCTCTGTTTTTGCAGAATTCAACCTTACATGGATATGCTTTGTATATGCTAAGCAAGTACTCTACCACTGAACCACATTTCTAGCCTGTTTCCCTGCTTTATTTAAAGACAATGTAAAATTGTTCATATAGTATTTTCTTTGTTGTTTTGTTTTTGTGCTGACACTAGTATGTAGGATCTTGAGCATGCTAGACAAGCATATTCCCACGGAGCTGTATCCCACTGGAGACTTCCTATTCCTCTCCTGTGGTTTTGAGATGGGGTCTTCTGTAGCCGTAGGCCATGCTGGCCCAAGCATGACCTCAACCTACCAACCTTCATCTTCTAAATGCTAAAATTATAGGCTTGTGTCACCATGCCCAACTCATGCTTCCTTTTTTGATATTAAAAATTCTTTTTAATGAAATTGTGGTGGTGGTGAGCTAGTGATCTCTTTGAAAGATACTCTGTCTAGACAGAATAAGAAATATGGTGACCTTACTTCTAAAAAGTTTATCTTATAAAATTTCTTGTTCAATGAAATAATTGCTTCTTAATATCAAATAGATTATTTTCTTAATATTGTAGTTAGAATTTTGTGAGGTCACCATTAGCATGAACTTAAACTGAACTCATCACTTGAGAGAGCTTGGTACACTCAGCCCGAGGTGGGATGTCTCTTTGAATCCCTCCTCAGGGCTCAGGGAACCCCCTGGGAGAGGAGGCAGAAACACTGTAAGAGCCAGAAAGGGGAGAAGGCACCAAGAAGTCACATGAACTTACAGAGACTGAGGCAGCATACACTGGGCTGAACGAGAAAGACTTTTTGTGTATATTCTAACAGTCTAATGTTTTTATGGGATTCCTAAGTGTGGGAACGCTTCTTACACTTTCTCCTTGGGTCTTTTCCTTCTGTTTGTTTGTTTGTTTTGTCCAATTCCAATATGTTAGTTTTTGTTATTACATTATACTTTATGATTAGCACTTAGGGCCTGTTTTTTGTTTTGTTTTGTTTTGTTTTGTTTTATTGTTGTTTTTGGTTTTGGTTTTGCTTTTACTAATGAGAGAGAAAAAGGGAGGGGATCCAGATGGGGAGTGGGGTCAGGAGGAACTGCAAGAAGACAGAAGGGAAACTGTAATCACATTATATTATGTGAGAAAAAGAAATCTGTTTTCAATAAGAGGAAATAATAAGCTCATCACATGAAAGAACACTGCCTTTCTATATATATTTATTCATTAGCTCATCCTGTTTCTCCAGACTGTATTAGAGGGGAGAATTAAGCTTATTATCACAGTTTTACAGATAAACACATTAAGACATAGAGAAGAAAAGTAGCTTATTTTCAGGTAACCAGCATGTCAAAAGAAAATGAGTCACCAGAGGACATCTTGCTGGTGCTCCAAGACAGTGCTGCTTCACAAGGACGGCAAAGAGGCTCCTTCCTTTCTCAGGGCAGGTCTGTGGGTAGGAGCACTAAGAATTGGAGTTCACTGCTGGCTTCTGAAGAAAGAGCCCCTGTGAGCATCTAGCATCTGCCAAGTAAATGGGCACAAGGACAGCCAGCCTTCCAGGGGTCGTTCTAGTACAACCTAGGCTGCTCCATGAACTGGATCAAGTAGGGTGAAACAGACTGGATCACCAGAACTTTTTTCCCTGTCTTTTTCTTCCCCCATAGTTGTCCAGTCTTTTCAACAAGGCAGAAGAGCCTAAAGATGAATCTCCTTCGTCATGGAGACTGGGACTCCGAAAAACCGGTAGCCACAATATGCTGAGTGAAGTGGCCAATTCCAGGGAGACCCTACGGGATCGAGGTTCTTCCATCTACCGTTCCTCCTCAAGCCCTCGGATCTCTGCTTTGCTGGATGACAAAGATAAGGTGCAGTTGGGGAGGGGAGGGCCATGCATGGGATGCTGAGGCGGTGTGCTTCCCTGGAAAGTCAGTCATGACAATAAATGGAAATATTTTTGCTAGTCCCCAAATTGACTGTGGAAGTACAGACTGTGAAGATGTTTTTAAGTGGAGAACAAACATAATTCCTCATTACAAAAGGAGTCATTTTTGTATAATGTATTTGGTGTCTGTAAAAAACAAATTGGTCTGGTCACTCTCATAGTTTCATCAAGCAGTTATTTAATTGCTAGCATTTTCTTGGCCAAAAAAATAGCTTTCCTTTCGGCTTTTCTTATGCTTTCTTTCTTTTTTCCCAAGTGCTGGAATTAAAGGCGTGTGCCACCACTGCCCAGCTCCAGATTTTATTGGGTTTGTTCTTGTCTGGAGTCCTTCTTGCTATAATAGTCCTCTTACTGTCTTGCTTTTCTGGAGACAATTTGAAGACATGAGGGCTAGTGGTTGGATGAGCTGCATGTTATCTGTTGTATGTGTCCCCAAGGAAATTTCATTTCAAGGAAAAAATAGCTGGAGATGGAATGAGACCGTTGCACGCAGGGCATTCCTTACATGGAGCTGCTGTGGTTCCTCAGACCCCTCACTCCCCTCAGGGTGTGGTCCTCAGACCCCTCACTCCCCTCAGGGTGTGGTCCT